>NC_092115.1:3071486-3133986 GCF_045679555.1 Salvelinus alpinus | reverse complement strand
TGGCTCTCAAGAGAAGACAGGCTATGTGCTCACTGCCCACAAAATGAGGTGGAAACTGAGCTGCACTTCCTAACCTCCTGCCCAATGTATGACCATATTAGAGAGACATATTTCCCTCAGATTACACAGATCCACAAAGAATTTGAAAACAAATCCAATTTTGATAAACTCCCATATCTACTGGGTGAAATTCCACAGTGTGCCATCACAGCAGCAAGATTTGTGACCTGTTGCCACAAGAAAAGGGCAACCAGTGAAGAACAAACACCATTGTAAATACAACCCATATTTATGCCTATTTATTTTAACTTGTGTGCTTTAACCATTTGTACATTGTTACAACACTGTATATATATAATATGACATTTGTAATGGCCGAGCCTTCTCAGGTCTCTCCTCCACCCGTTAAGGAGTCAGAGGCCGAGCCTTCTCAGGTCTCTCCTCCACCCGTTAAGGAGTCAGAGGCCGAGCCTTCTCAGGTCTCTCCTCCACCCGTTAAGGAGTCAGAGGCCGAGCCTTCTCAGGTCTCTCCTCCACCCGTTAAGGAGTCAGAGGCCGAGCCTTCTCAGGTCTCTCCTCCACCCGTTAAGGAGTCAGAGGCCGAGCCTTCTCAGGTCTCTCCTCCACCCGTTAAGGAGTCAGAGGCCGAGCCTTCTCAGGTCTCTCCTCCACCCGTTAAGGAGTCAGAGGCCGAGCCTTCTCAGGTCTCTCCTCCACCCGTTAAGGAGTCAGAGGCCGAGCCTTCTCAGGTCTCTCCTCCACCCGTTAAGGAGTCAGAGGCCGAGCCTTCTCAGGTCTCTCCTCCACCCGTTAAGGAGTCAGAGGCCGAGCCTTCTCAGGTCTCTCCTCCACCCGTTAAGGAGTCAGAGGCCGAGCCTTCTCAGGTCTCTCCTCCACCCGTTAAGGAGTCAGAGGCCGAGCCTTCTCAGGTCTCTCCTCCACCCGTTAAGGAGTCAGAGGCCGAGCCTTCTCAGGTCTCTCCTCCACCCGTTACGGAGTCAGAGGCCGAGCCTTCTCAGGTCTCTCCTCCACCCGTTAAGGAGTCAAAGGCCGAGCCTTCTCAGGTCTCTCCTCCACCCGTTAAGGAGTCAGAGGCCGAGCCTTCTCAGGTCTCTCCTCCACCCGTTAAGGAGTCAGAGGCCGAGCCTTCTCAGGTCTCTCCTCCACCCGTTACGGAGTCAGAGGCCGGTCACCAAGCGCAACATAGCTTCAGCGTGTAAATCAGCTAGAAAGATGTGTCGGCATCGAGAAATTGTCTCTGGCCCCCTCCCAGTTAGGGGGAGTGATGAGCTCTACAGCAGAGTCTCACAACTAAATCGCTGGTTGAAAACTGTTTTCTGCCCCTCCCAAAAGATAGAATTTGTAGATAATTGTCCCTCTTTCTGGAACTCACCCACAAACAGGACCAAGCCTGGCCTGCTGAGGAGTGACGGACTCCATCCTAGCTGGAGGGGTGCTCTCATCTTATCTACCAACATAGACAGGGCTCTAACTCCCCTAGCTCCACAATGAAAAAGGGTGCAGGCCAGGCAGCAGGCAGTTAGCCAGCCTGCCAGCTTAGTGGAGTCTGCCACTAGCACAGTCAGTGTAGTCAGCTCAGCTATCCCCATTGAGACTGTGTCTGTGCCTCGACCTAGGTTAAGCCTGATGAATTTACTGTGTTAAATGAGGCCTCACCTCCTGGTTACACTAGTGACCCCAGCGCATCCCGCAAAGGCGGAGGTGTTGCTAACATTTACAATAGCAAATTTAGCAATTTACCCAAAAAACAAATGACTGCGTTTTCATATTTTTAGCTTCTAGTCATGAAATCTATGCAGCCTACTCAATCACTTTTTATAGCTACTGTTTACAGGCCTCCCGGGCCATATACAGCGTTTCTCACTGAGTTCCCTGAATTCCTATCGGACCTTGTAGTCATGGCAGATAATATTACATTTTTGGTGACTTTAATATTCACATGGAAAGGTCCACAGACCCACTCCAAAAGGCTTTCGGAGCCATCATCGACTCAGTGGGTTTTGTCCAACATGTCTCCGGACCTACTCAGTGCCACAGTCATACTCTGGACCTAGTTTTGTCCCGTGGAATAAATATTGTGGATCTTAATGTTTTTCCTCATAATCCTGGACTATCGGACCACCATTTTATTACGTTTGCAATCGCAACAAATAATCTGCTCAGACCCCAACCAAGGATCATCAAAAGCCTTGCTATAAATTCTCAGACAACCCAAAGATTCCTAGATGCCCTTCAAGACTCCCTCTGCCTACCCAAGGACGTCAGAGTACAACAATTGGTTAACCACCTGAGGAACTTAATTTAACCTTGCGTGATACTCTAGATGCAGTCGCACCCCTAAAAACTAAAAACATTTGTCATAAGAAACTAGCTCCTTGGTATACAGAAAATACCCGAGCCCTGAAGCAAGCTTCCAGAAAATTTAAACAGAAATGGTGCCACACCAAACTGGAAGTCTCCCGACTAGCTTGGAAAGACAGTACCGTGCAGTATCGAAGAGCCCTCACTGCTGCTCGATCATCCTATTTTTCCAACTTAATTGAGGAAAATAAGAACAATCCTAAATGTATGTTTGATACTGTCGCAAAGCCAACTAAAAAGCAGCATTCCCCAAGTGAGGATGGCTTTCACTTCAGCAGTAATAAATGCATGAACTTCTTTGACGAAAAGATCATGATCATTAGAAAAGCAAATTACGGACTCCTCTTTAAATATGAGTAATTCTCCAAAACTCAGTTGTCCTAGGATCAAGGGAGACACTCAAGTTTTTTAATATTATATCTCTTGACACATTGATGAAAATAGTCATGGCCTCTGGACCCTATTCCAACTAAACTACTGAAAGAGCTACTTCCTGTGCTTGGCTATGTTGAACATAATAAATGGCTTCCTATCCACTGGATGTGTACCAAACTCACTAAAAAGTGGCAGTAATAAAGCCTCTCTTGAAAAAGCCAAACCTTGACCCAGAAAATATAAAAAACTATCGGCCTATATCGAATCTTCCGTTCCTCTCAAAAAAAATGAAAAAGCTGTTGTGCAGCAACTCCCTGCTTCCTGAAGACAAACAATGTATACGAAACGCTTCAGTCTGGTTTTAGACCCCGTCATAGCACTGAGACTGCACTTGTGAAGGTGGTAAATGACCTTTTAATGGCGTCAGACCGAGGCTCTGCATCTGTCCTCGTGCTCCTAGACCTTAGTGCTGCTTTTGATACCATCGATCAACACATTCTTTTGGAGAGATTGGAAACCCAAATTGGTCTACATGGACAAGTTCTGGCCTGGTTTAGATATTATCTGTTGGAAAGATATCAGTTTGTCTCTGTGGATGGTTTGTCCTCTGACAAATCAACTGTACATTTCGGTGTTCCTCAAGGTTCTGTTTAAGGACCTCTATTGTTTTCACTATATATTTTACCTCTTGGGGATGTCATTCAGAAAACATAATGTTAACTTTCACTGCTATGTGGACGATACACAGCTGTACATTTCGATGAAAATTGCCCTCCGTGGAAGCCTGTGTTTCAGACATAAGGAAGTGGATGGCTGCAAACGTTCTACTTTTAAACTCGGACAAAAACAGAGATGCTTGTTCTAGGTCCCAAGAAACAAAGAGATCTTCTGTTGAATCTGACAATTAATCTTGATGGTTGTACAGTCGTCTCAAATAAACTGTGAAGGACCTCGGCGTTACTCTGGACCCCGATCTCTCTTTTGATGAACATATCAAGACTGTTTCAATGACAGCTTTTTTCCATCCATGCAAAAATAAGAACCTTACCAGAAAAATAAATCCATGTTTTTTGTGCCTTTATGGAACCCTGACCTGTTCACCAGACCTGCTGTTTTCGACTTCCTCTCTCTACCGCACCTGCTGTCTCTAACTCTTAATGATCGGCTATGAAAAGCCAACTGACATTTACTCCTGAGGTGCTGACCTGTTGCACCCTCTACAACTACTGTAATTATTATTATTTGACCCTGCTGGTCATCTATGGACGTTTTAACATTTTGGCCATGTTCTGTTATAATCTCCACCCGGCACAGCCAGAAGAGGACTGGCCACCCCTCAGAGCCTGGTTCCTCTCTAGGTTTCTTCCTAGGTTCCTGCCTATCTAGGGAGTTTTTCCTAGCCACTGTGCTTCTACACCTGCATTGCTTGCTGTTTGAGGTTTTAGGCTGGGTTTCTGTACAGCACTTTGTGACATCTGCTGATGTAATACATTTGAGTAGAGTAGAGAAAGAGAGAGAGAGAGAGAGAGGGAGAAGAAAAGGAATTGAGCAAGGTAGGCAGGGACGTAATAGCTCCTCTCAAGGAAAGTGGTGGCAGCGAGAACAGAGGGGGAGGAAACTCAATCTGATAGATGAAAAAGGAGGATGAGGGAGAGGAGTGGCTGACAAAGATGGAGAGGGAGAGAGATGGCAAAGAGGAAGCGTGAGAGAGGGAGAAAGGAAGAAGTGTTTTGGAGGAGTTTAAATGTAGGTCAGGATCTTTGTAGACACGTCAGGTAGTTCTCTCTCTCTCAACAGCTATAACTTGAATGATATAACGACTGTAAACTCAGTGTGTATAAAGCCATCGTTAAAGCTGGAATCCTTAATTGGTGAAACTGCCATGCCCTTTAAACAACAAACACCATTTCCCCCCCCCCTCGGACATCATTGCACCTGCAACAGAACAGCAGAATATGTAGTGCCATTTACTTTCTCCCACGCTGCTGCCCCTCACCGGCATGTCCCAAAGCGGAAACACTTCCTGTGCTGAATTATAAAGCTAGAGGTCTGTTTTCAACAGAGTAATGGTTAGTTTGTATTATAAAGCTAGAGGTCTGTTTTCAACAGAGTAATGGTTAGTTTGTATTATAAAGCTAGAGGTCTGTTTTCAACAGAGTAATGGTTAGTTTGTATTATAAAGCTAGAGGTCTGTTTTCAACAGAGTAATGGTTAGTTGTAATAGAATGCTAGAGGTCTGTTTTCAACAGAGTAATGGTTAGTTTGTATTATAATGCTAGAGGTCTGTTTTCAACAGAGTAATGGTTAGTTTGTATTATAAAGCTAGAGGTCTGTTTTCAACAGAGTAATGGTTAGTTGTAATATAATGCTAGAGGTCTGTTTTCAACAGAGTAATGGTTAGTTGTAATATAATGCTAGAGGTCTGTTTTCAACAGAGTAATGGTTAGTTGTAATAGAATGCTAGAGGTCTGTTTTCAACAGAGTAATGGTTAGTTTGTATTATATTGCTAGAGGTCTGTTTTCAACAGAGTAATGGTTAGTTTGTAATAGAATGCTAGAGGTCTGTTTTCAACAGAGTAATGGTTAGTTTGCATTATAAAGCTAGAGGTCTGTTTTCAACAGAGTAATGGTTAGTTTGTATTATAAAGCTAGAGGTCTGTTTTCAACAGAGTAATGGTTAGTTGTAATATAATGCTAGAGGTCTGTTTTCAACAGAGTAATGGTTAGTTGTAATATAATGCTAGAGGTCTGTTTTCAACAGAGTAATGGTTAGTTTGCATTATAATGCTAGAGGTCTGTTTTCAACAGAGTAATGGTTAGTTGTAATATAATGCTAGAGGTCTGTTTTCAACAGAGTAATGGTTAGTTTGTATTATAAAGCTAGAGGTCTGTTTTCAACAGAGTAATGGTTAGTTTGTAATAGAATGCTAGAGGTCTGTTTTCAACAGAGTAATGGTTAGTTTGCATTATAAAGCTAGAGGTCTGTTTTCAACAGAGTAATGGTTAGTTTGTATTATAAAGCTAGAGGTCTGTTTTCAACAGAGTAATGGTTAGTTTGTATTATAAAGCTAGAGGTCTGTTTTCAACAGAGTAATGGTTAGTTGTAATATAATGCTAGAGGTCTGTTTTCAACAGAGTAATGGTTAGTTGTAATATAATGCTAGAGGTCTGTTTTCAACAGAGTAATGGTTAGTTTGTATTATAAAGCTAGAGGTCTGTTTTCAACAGAGTAATGGTTAGTTGTAATAGAATGCTAGAGGTCTGTTTTCAACAGAGTAATGGTTAGTTTGTATTATAAAGCTAGAGGTCTGTTTTCAACAGAGTAATGGTTAGTTGTAATAGAATGCTAGAGGTCTGTTTTCAACAGAGTAATGGTTAGTTTGTAATATAAAGCTAGAGGTCTGTTTTCAACAGAGTAATGGTTAGTTTGTATTATAAAGCTAGAGGTCTGTTTTCAACAGAGTAATGGTTAGTTTGTAATAGAATGCTAGAGGTCTGTTTTCAACAGAGTAATGGTTAGTTTGCATTATAAAGCTAGAGGTCTGTTTTCAACAGAGTAATGGTTAGTTTGTATTATAAAGCTAGAGGTCTGTTTTCAACAGAGTAATGGTTAGTTTGTATTATAAAGCTAGAGGTCTGTTTTCAACAGAGTAATGGTTAGTTTGTATTATAAAGCTAGAGGTCTGTTTTCAACAGAGTAATGGTTAGTTTGTATTATAAAGCTAGAGGTCTGTTTTCAACAGAGTAATGGTTAGTTGTAATATAATGCTAGAGGTCTGTTTTCAACAGAGTAATGGTTAGTTGTAATATAATGCTAGAGGTCTGTTTTCAACAGAGTAATGGTTAGTTTGTAATATAATGCTAGAGGTCTGTTTTCAACAGAGTAATGGTTAGTTGTAATAGAATGCTAGAGGTCTGTTTTCAACAGAGTAATGGTTAGTTTGTATTATATTGCTAGAGGTCTGTTTTCAACAGAGTAATGGTTAGTTTGTAATAGAATGCTAGAGGTCTGTTTTCAACAGAGTAATGGTTAGTTTGCATTATAAAGCTAGAGGTCTGTTTTCAACAGAGTAATGGTTAGTTTGTATTATAAAGCTAGAGGTCTGTTTTCAACAGAGTAATGGTTAGTTGTAATATAATGCTAGAGGTCTGTTTTCAACAGAGTAATGCTTAGTTGTAATATAATGCTAGAGGTCTGTTTTCAACAGAGTAATGGTTAGTTGTAATATAATGCTAGAGGTCTGTTTTCAACAGAGTAATGGTTAGTTTGTAATATAAAGCTAGAGGTCTGTTTTCAACAGAGTAATGGTTAGTTTGTAATAGAATGCTAGAGGTCTGTTTTCAACAGAGTAATGGTTAGTTTGTATTATAAAGCTAGAGGTCTGTTTTCAACAGAGTAATGGTTAGTTTGTAATAGAATGCTAGAGGTCTGTTTTCAACAGAGTAATGGTTAGTTTGTATTATAAAGCTAGAGGTCTGTTTTCAACAGAGTAATGGTTAGTTTGTATTATAAAGCTAGAGGTCTGTTTTCAACAGAGTAATTGTTAGTTTGTATTATAAAGCTAGAGGTCTGTTTTCAACAGAGTAATGGTTAGTTGTAATAGAATGCTAGAGGTCTGTTTTCAACAGAGTAATGGTTAGTTGTAATAGAATGCTAGAGGTCTGTTTTCAACAGAGTAATGGTTAGTTTGTATTATAAAGCTAGAGGTCTGTTTTCAACAGAGTAATGGTTAGTTTGTATTATAAAGCTAGAGGTCTGTTTTCAACAGAGTAATGGTTAGTTGTAATAGAATGCTAGAGGTCTGTTTTCAACAGAGTAATGGTTAGTTTGTATTATAAAGCTAGAGGTCTGTTTTCAACAGAGTAATGGTTAGTTTGTATTATAAAGCTAGAGGTCTGTTTTCAACAGAGTAATGGTTAGTTGTAATATAATGCTAGAGGTCTGTTTTCAACAGAGTAATGGTTAGTTTGTAATAGAATGCTAGAGGTCTGTTTTTAACAGAGTAATGGTTAGTTTGTATTATAAAGCTAGAGGTCTGTTTTCAACAGAGTAATGGTTAGTTTGTATTATAAAGCTAGAGGTCTGTTTTCAACAGAGTAATGGTTAGTTTGTATTATAAAGCTAGAGGTCTGTTTTCAACAGAGTAATGGTTAGTTTGTATTATAATGCTAGAGGTCTGTTTTCAACAGAGTAATGGTTAGTTTGTAATAGAATGCTAGAGGTCTGTTTTCAACAGAGTAATGGTTAGTTTGTATTATAAAGCTAGAGGTCTGTTTTCAACAGAGTAATGATTAGTTTGTATTATAAAGCTAGAGGTCTGTTTTCAACAGAGTAATGGTTAGTTGTAATAGAATGCTAGAGGTCTGTTTTCAACAGAGTAATGGTTAGTTTGTATTATAAAGCTAGAGGTCTGTTTTCAACAGAGTAATGGTTAGTTGTAATAGAATGCTAGAGGTCTGTTTTCAACAGAGTAATGGTTAGTTTGTATTATAAAGCTAGAGGTCTGTTTTCAACAGAGTAATGGTTAGTTGTAATATAATGCTAGAGGTCTGTTTTCAACAGAGTAATGGTTAGTTTGTATTATAAAGCTAGAGGTCTGTTTTCAACAGAGTAATGGTTAGTTTGTATTATAAAGCTAGAGGTCTGTTTTCAACAGAGTAATGGTTAGTTTGTATTATAAAGCTAGAGGTCTGTTTTCAACAGAGTAATGGTTAGTTGTAATAGAATGCTAGAGGTCTGTTTTCAACAGAGTAATGATTAGTTTGTATTATAAAGCTAGAGGTCTGTTTTCAACAGAGTAATGGTTAGTTGTATTATAAAGCTAGAGGTCTGTTTTCAACAGAGTAATGGTTAGTTTGTATTATAAAGCTAGAGGTCTGTTTTCAACAGAGTAATGGTTAGTTGTAATAGAATGCTAGAGGTCTGTTTTCAACAGAGTAATGGTTAGTTTGTATTATAAAGCTAGAGGTCTGTTTTCAACAGAGTAATGGTTAGTTTGTATTATAAAGCTAGAGGTCTGTTTTCAACAGAGTAATGGTTAGTTGTATTATAATGCTAGAGGTCTGTTTTCAACAGAGTAATGATTAGTTGTAATAGAATGCTAGAGGTCTGTTTTCAACAGAGTAATGGTTAGTTTGTATTATAAAGCTAGAGGTCTGTTTTCAACAGAGTAATGGTTAGTTTGTATTATAATGCTAGAGGTCTGTTTTCAACAGAGTAATGGTTAGTTTGTAATAGAATGCTAGAGGTCTGTTTTCAACAGAGTAATGGTTAGTTTGTAATAGAATGCTAGAGGTCTGTTTTCAACAGAGTAATGGTTAGTTTGTATTATAAAGCTAGAGGTCTGTTTTCAACAGAGTAATGGTTAGTTTGTATTATAAAGCTAGAGGTCGGTTTTTAACAGAGTAATGGTTAGTTTGTATTATAAAGCTAGAGGTCTGTTTTCAACAGAGTAATGGTTAGTTTGTATTATAAAGCTAGAGGTCTGTTTTCAACAGAGTAATGGTTAGTTGTAATATAATGCTAGAGGTCTGTTTTCAACAGAGTAATGGTTAGTTGTAATAGAATGCTAGAGGTCTGTTTTCAACAGAGTAATGGTTAGTTTGTATTATAATGCTAGAGGTCTGTTTTCAACAGAGTAATGGTTAGTTTGTAATAGAATGCTAGAGGTCTGTTTTCAACAGAGTAATGGTTAGTTTGTATTATAAAGCTAGAGGTCTGTTTTCAACAGAGTAATGGTTAGTTTGTATTATAAAGCTAGAGGTCTGTTTTCAACAGAGTAATGGTTAGTTTGTATTATAAAGCTAGAGGTCTGTTTTCAACAGAGTAATGGTTAGTTTGTATTATAAAACTAGAGGTCTGTTTTCAACAGAGTAATGGTTAGTTGTAACAGAATGCTAGAGGTCTGTTTTCAACAGAGTAATGGTTAGTTTGTATTATAAAGCTAGAGGTCTGTTTTCAACAGAGTAATGGTTAGTTTGTAATAGAATGCTAGAGGTCTGTTTTCAACAGAGTAATGGTTAGTTGTAATATAATGCTAGAGGTCTGTTTTCAACAGAGTAATGGTTAGTTTGTAATAGAATGCTAGAGGTCTGTTTTCAACAGAGTAATGGTTAGTTTGTATTATAAAGCTAGAGGTCTGTTTTCAACAGAGTAATGGTTAGTTTGTATTATAAAGCTAGAGGTCTGTTTTCAACAGAGTAATGGTTAGTTTGTATTATAAAGCTAGAGGTCTGTTTTCAACAGAGTAATGGTTAGTTTGTATTATAAAGCTAGAGGTCTGTTTTCAACAGAGTAATGGTTAGTTGTAATAGAATGCTAGAGGTCTGTTTTCAACAGAGTAATGGTTAGTTTGTATTATAAAGCTAGAGGTCTGTTTTCAACAGAGTAATTGTTAGTTTGTATTATAAAGCTAGAGGTCTGTTTTCAACAGAGTAATGGTTAGTTGTAATAGAATGCTAGAGGTCTGTTTTCAACAGAGTAATGGTTAGTTTGTATTATAAAGCTAGAGGTCTGTTTTCAACAGAGTAATGGTTAGTTGTAATAGAATGCTAGAGGTCTGTTTTCAACAGAGTAATGGTTAGTTTGTATTATAAAGCTAGAGGTCTGTTTTCAACAGAGTAATGGTTAGTTGTAATAGAATGCTAGAGGTCTGTTTTCAACAGAGTAATGGTTAGTTTGTATTATAAAGCTAGAGGTCTGTTTTCAACAGAGTAATGGTTAGTTTGTATTATAATGCTAGAGGTCTGTTTTCAACAGAGTAATGGTTAGTTTGTATTATAAAGCTAGAGGTCTGTTTTCAACAGAGTAATGGTTAGTTTGTATTATAAAGCTAGAGGTCTGTTTTCAACAGAGTAATGGTTAGTTTGTATTATAATGCTAGAGGTCTGTTTTCAACAGAGTAATGGTTAGTTTGTATTATAAAGCTAGAGGTCTGTTTTCAACAGAGTAATGGTTAGTTTGTATTATAAAGCTAGAGGTCTGTTTTCAACAGAGTAATGGTTAGTTTGTATTATAATGCTAGAGGTCTGTTTTCAACAGAGTAATGGTTAGTTTGTAATAGAATGCTAGAGGTCTGTTTTCAACAGAGTAATGGTTAGTTTGTATTATAAAGCTAGAGGTCTGTTTTCAACAGAGTAATGATTAGTTTGTATTATAAAGCTAGAGGTCTGTTTTCAACAGAGTAATGGTTAGTTGTAATAGAATGCTAGAGGTCTGTTTTCAACAGAGTAATGGTTAGTTTGTATTATAAAGCTAGAGGTCTGTTTTCAACAGAGTAATGGTTAGTTGTAATAGAATGCTAGAGGTCTGTTTTCAACAGAGTAATGGTTAGTTTGTATTATAAAGCTAGAGGTCTGTTTTCAACAGAGTAATGGTTAGTTGTAATATAATGCTAGAGGTCTGTTTTCAACAGAGTAATGGTTAGTTTGTATTATAAAGCTAGAGGTCTGTTTTCAACAGAGTAATGGTTAGTTTGTATTATAAAGCTAGAGGTCTGTTTTCAACAGAGTAATGGTTAGTTTGTATTATAAAGCTAGAGGTCTGTTTTCAACAGAGTAATGGTTAGTTGTAATAGAATGCTAGAGGTCTGTTTTCAACAGAGTAATGGTTAGTTTGTATTATAAAGCTAGAGGTCTGTTTTCAACAGAGTAATGGTTAGTTTGTATTATAAAGCTAGAGGTCTGTTTTCAACAGAGTAATGGTTAGTTGTATTATAAAGCTAGAGGTCTGTTTTCAACAGAGTAATGGTTAGTTTGTATTATAAAGCTAGAGGTCTGTTTTCAACAGAGTAATGGTTAGTTGTAATAGAATGCTAGAGGTCTGTTTTCAACAGAGTAATGGTTAGTTTGTATTATAAAGCTAGAGGTCTGTTTTCAACAGAGTAATGGTTAGTTTGTATTATAAAGCTAGAGGTCTGTTTTCAACAGAGTAATGGTTAGTTGTATTATAATGCTAGAGGTCTGTTTTCAACAGAGTAATGATTAGTTGTAATAGAATGCTAGAGGTCTGTTTTCAACAGAGTAATGGTTAGTTTGTATTATAAAGCTAGAGGTCTGTTTTCAACAGAGTAATGGTTAGTTTGTATTATAATGCTAGAGGTCTGTTTTCAACAGAGTAATGGTTAGTTTGTAATAGAATGCTAGAGGTCTGTTTTCAACAGAGTAATGGTTAGTTTGTAATAGAATGCTAGAGGTCTGTTTTCAACAGAGTAATGGTTAGTTGTAATATAATGCTAGAGGTCTGTTTTCAACAGAGTAATGGTTAGTTTGTAATAGAATGCTAGAGGTCTGTTTTCAACAGAGTAATGGTTAGTTGTAATATAATGCTAGAGGTCTGTTTTCAACAGAGTAATGGTTAGTTTGTAATAGAATGCTAGAGGTCTGTTTTCAACAGAGTAATGGTTAGTTTGTATTATAAAGCTAGAGGTCTGTTTTCAACAGAGTAATGGTTAGTTTGTATTATAAAGCTAGAGGTCTGTTTTTAACAGAGTAATGGTTAGTTTGTATTATAAAGCTAGAGGTCTGTTTTCAACAGAGTAATGGTTAGTTTGTATTATAAAGCTAGAGGTCTGTTTTCAACAGAGTAATGGTTAGTTGTAATATAATGCTAGAGGTCTGTTTTCAACAGAGTAATGGTTAGTTGTAATAGAATGCTAGAGGTCTGTTTTCAACAGAGTAATGGTTAGTTTGTATTATAATGCTAGAGGTCTGTTTTCAACAGAGTAATGGTTAGTTTGTAATAGAATGCTAGAGGTCTGTTTTCAACAGAGTAATGGTTAGTTTGTATTATAAAGCTAGAGGTCTGTTTTCAACAGAGTAATGGTTAGTTTGTATTATAAAGCTAGAGGTCTGTTTTCAACAGAGTAATGGTTAGTTTGTATTATAAAGCTAGAGGTCTGTTTTCAACAGAGTAATGGTTAGTTTGTATTATAAAACTAGAGGTCTGTTTTCAACAGAGTAATGGTTAGTTGTAACAGAATGCTAGAGGTCTGTTTTCAACAGAGTAATGGTTAGTTTGTATTATAAAGCTAGAGGTCTGTTTTCAACAGAGTAATGGTTAGTTTGTATTATAAAGCTAGAGGTCTGTTTTCAACAGAGTAATGGTTAGTTGTAATAGAATGCTAGAGGTCTGTTTTCAACAGAGTAATGGTTAGTTTGTATTATAAAGCTAGAGGTCTGTTTTCAACAGAGTAATGGTTAGTTTGTATTATAAAGCTAGAGGTCTGTTTTCAACAGAGTAATGGTTAGTTGTAATAGAATGCTAGAGGTCTGTTTTCAACAGAGTAATGGTTAGTTTGTATTATAAAGCTAGAGGTCTGTTTTCAACAGAGTAATGGTTAGTTGTAATAGAATGCTAGAGGTCTGTTTTCAACAGAGTAATGGTTAGTTTGTATTATAAAGCTAGAGGTCTGTTTTCAACAGAGTAATGGTTAGTTGTAATAGAATGCTAGAGGTCTGTTTTCAACAGAGTAATGGTTAGTTTGTATTATAAAGCTAGAGGTCTGTTTTCAACAGAGTAATGGTTAGTTGTAATAGAATGCTAGAGGTCTGTTTTCAACAGAGTAATGGTTAGTTTGTATTATAAAGCTAGAGGTCTGTTTTCAACAGAGTAATGGTTAGTTTGTATTATAATGCTAGAGGTCTGTTTTCAACAGAGTAATGGTTAGTTTGTATTATAAAGCTAGAGGTCTGTTTTCAACAGAGTAATGGTTAGTTTGTATTATAAAGCTAGAGGTCTGTTTTCAACAGAGTAATGGTTAGTTTGTATTATAATGCTAGAGGTCTGTTTTCAACAGAGTAATGGTTAGTTTGTATTATAAAGCTAGAGGTCTGTTTTCAACAGAGTAATGGTTAGTTTTGTATTATAAAGCTAGAGGTCTGTTTTCAACAGAGTAATGGTTAGTTTGTAATAGAATGCTAGAGGTCTGTTTTCAACAGAGTAATGGTTAGTTTGTATTACAAAGCTAGAGGTCTGTTTTCAACAGAGTAATGGTTAGTTTGTATTATAAAGCTAGAGGTCTGTTTTCAACAGAGTAAAGGTTAGTTTGTAATAGAATGCTAGAGGTCTGTTTTCAACAGAGTAATGGTTAGTTTGTATTACAAAGCTAGAGGTCTGTTTTCAACAGAGTAATGGTTAGTTTGTATTATAAAGCTAGAGGTCTGTTTTCAACAGAGTAATGGTTAGTTTGTATTACAAAGCTAGAGGTCTGTTTTCAACAGAGTAATGGTTAGTTGGGAACTCTAAAGCAAAATATTTTCACTTATTAACAGAAAAGGAAATTGAGCATTTCTTGCCTGCTGAACAAAACCCACGTCTCTCTGTGTTGCTCTATACTGTGATGTTCTGTGATGTGTTTCTCTGTGATGTGTTTCTCTGTGATGTGTTGCTCTGTGATGTGTTTCTCTGTGTTTCTCTGTGTTTCTCTGTGATGTGTTTCTCTGTGTTTCTCTGTGATGTGTTTCTCTGTGTTTCTCTGTGATGTGTTTCTCTGTGTTTCTCTGTGATGTGTTTCTCTGTGATGTGTTGCTCTCTGATGTGTTGCTCTGTGATGTGTTGCTCTGTGATGTGTTTCTCTATACCAGGGTTCCCCAACTGGCGGCCCACGGGCCAAATCTGTCCCGACAGCAATATTATTTGGCCCCCCAAAGCCCCTCAAATGAATTATGAATATTTTTGTTACTAAAAAATCTTGGACCTGAGATGCAAAAAGTCCCAAATGCAATGTCCCAAGAAGGAAGTGACCCTACCTAAATATAGCAAAAGTTACATTTTAGCTTCCTTCCTGAGGAGAGAGAATGCAGGAGACGGTCGACTAATAAAGCAGGCCAGCGAACCATTCTGCTGAAACGGACCGCTGAAACCGCAGCGCAATCAATAGGAACAGCTGCTGCTGAACATATAGCTCACTTGTAATGCAACAGATGGAGAAAAACTACACCAGTCGAGTAATTTCAACAATAAAATGTATTTTAATTTGGCTTTACAAGCAACAAGAGGGCTTAATTGGAGTCTATAGGCCCATATAAAATAGCCAACCTCAGCCAGTTAAGTTATCTTTCACAAGAAAAACAAATGACCTAATAAAAATATTTATTTATTAGGTCTACTTACAATTGCATCTGTCCAAAAAGGTAGCATCCTACATAAAACAATAATTTAAAGAAAAAAAGACAATGTCTTTGTCTGAATGTCTATATCCCTGTATCGGGAAAACTTGCTCCTGTAACGACAAAACAAACAGAACATACTGTCAGCATGAGACCTAAAATAGCCATGGATAAGCACTAATAATCACAATAACAACAATAATAATAATAACTATAACAATAATGTTAGCAGCCTATATGACCATTTATTAAATACTAAGTTACTTAATGTTGCATTTCCCCTCGGACACAATCTTGTGGATGTCGGGTTTGACGGATGTGATTTTGATGTGCAGGCAGTCCTTCGATTGACTTCTGTGAAAGCCTGTTCCTGTCGTGAGTCTTGATTGACTTCTGTGAAAGCCTGTTCCTGTCGTGAGTCTTGATTGACTTATGTGAAAGCCTGTTCCTGTCGTGAGTCTTGATTGACTTCTGTGAAAGCCTGTTCCTGTCGTGAGTCTTGATTGACTTCTGTGAAAGCCTGTTCCTGTCGTGAGTCTTGATTGACTTCTGTGAAAGCCTGTTCCTGTCGTGAGTCTTGATTGACTTCTGTGAAAGCCTGTTCCTGTCGTGAGTCTTGATTGACTTATGTGAAAGCCTGTTCCTGTCATGAGTCTTGATTGACTTATGTGAAAGTCTGTTCCTGTCGTGAGTCTTGATTGACTTCTGTGAAAGCCTGTTCCTGTCGTGAGTCTCGATTGACTTATGTGAAAGCCTGTTCCTGTCGTGAGTCTTGATTGACTTCTGTGAAAGCCTGTTCCTGTCGTGAGTCTTGATTGACTTCTGTGAAAGCCTGTTCCTGTCGTGAGTCTTGATTGACTTCTGTGAAAGCCTGTTCCTGTCGTGAGTCTTGATTGACTTCTGTGAAAGCCTGTTCCTGTCGTGAGTCTTGATTGACTTCTGTGAAAGCCTGTTCCTGTCGTGAGTCTTGATTGACTTATGTGAAAGCCTGTTCCTGTCATGAGTCTTGATTGACTTATGTGAAAGTCTGTTCCTGTCGTGAGTCTTGATTGACTTCTGTGAAAGCCTGTTCCTGTCGTGAGTCTCGATTGACTTATGTGAAAGCCTGTTCCTGTTGTGAGTCTTTCCAGGGGAACGTCCCCGGTGGTGTGTCCTTCCAGGGGAACGTCCCCGGTGGTGTGTCCTTCCAGGGGAACGTCCCCGGTGGTGTGTCCTTCCAGGGGAACGTCCCCGGTGGTGTGTCCTTCCAGGGGAACGTCCCCGGTGGTGTGTCCTTCCAGGGGAACGTCCCCGGTGGTGTGTCCTTCCAGGGGAACGTCCCCGGTGGGGTGTCCTTCCAGGGGAACGTCCCCGGTGGTGTGTCCTTCCAGGGGAACGTCCCCGGTGGTGTGTCCTTCCAGGGGAACGTCCCCAGGGGATCCTACTGCCGTGTGACCTTCTGTTGTTGGGTCAGGCCACGGAGGAGGATCCTACTGCCGTGTGACCTTCCGTTGTTGGGTCAGGCCAAGCAGGAGGATTATACTGCCGTGTGACCTTCTGTTGTTGGGTCAGGCCACGAAGGAGGATTCTACTGCCGGGTGACCTTCTGTTGTTGGGTCAGGCCAAGCAGGAGGATTATACTGCCGTGTGACCTTCCGTTGTTGGGTCAGGCCAAGCAGGAGGATTATACTGCCGTGTGACCTTCTGTTGTTGGGTCAGGCCAAGCAGGAGGATTATACTGCCGTGTGACCTTCCGTTGTTGGGTCAGGCCACAAAGGAGGATTCTACTGCCGTGTGACCTTCCGTTGTTGGGTCAGGCCAAGCAGGAGGATTCTACTGCCGTGTGACCTTCCGTTGTTGGGTCAGGCCAAGCAGAAGGATTATACTGCCGTGTGACCTTCCGTTGTTGGGTCAGGCCAAGCAGGAGGATTCTACTGCCGTGTGACCTTCCGTTGTTGGGTCAGGCCAAGCAGAAGGATTATACTGCCGTGTGACCTTCCGTTGTTGGGTCAGGCCAAGCAGGAGGATTCTACTGCCATGTGACCTTCTGTTGTTGGGTCAGGCCACGAAGGAGGATTCTACTGCCGTGTGACCTTCCGTTGTTGGTCAGGCCACGAAGGAGGATCCTACTGCCGGGTGACCTTCTGTTGTTGGGTCAGGCCAAGCAGGAGGATTATACTGCCGTGTGACCTTCCGTTGTTGGTCAGGCCAAGCAGGAGGATCCTACTGCCGTGTGACCTTCAGTTGTTGGGTCAGGCCAAGCAGGAGGATTATACTGCCGTGTGACCTTCTGTTGTTGGGTCAGGCCAAGCAGGAGGATCCTACTGCCGTGTGACCTTCTGTTGTTGGGTCAGGCCAAGCAGGAGGATTATACTGCCGTGTGACCTTCCGTTGTTGGTCAGGCCAAGCAGGAGGATTATACTGCCGTGTGACCTTCCGTTGTTGGTCAGGCCAAGCAGGAGGATTATACTGCCGTGTGACCTTCCGTTGTTGGGTCAGGCCAAGCAGGAGGATTATACTGCCGTGTGACCTTCTGTTGTTGGGTCAGGCCAAGCAGGAGGATTATACTGCCGTGTGACCTTCCGTTGTTGGGTCAGGCCAAGCAGGAGGATTATACTGCCGTGTGACCTTACGTTGTTGGGTAAGGCCAAGCAGGAGGATTATACTGCCGTGTGACCTTCTGTTGTTGGGTCAGGCCAAGCAGGAGGATTATACTGCCGTGTGACCTTCTGTTGTTGGGTCAGGCCAAGCAGGAGGATTATACTGCCGTGTGACCTTCTGTTGTTGGGTCAGGCCAAGCAGGAGGATTATACTGCCGTGTGACCTTCCGTTGTTGGGTCAGGCCAAGCAGGAGGATCCTACTGCCGTGTGACCTTCTGTTGTTGGGTCAGGCCAAGCAGGAGGATCCTACTGCCGTGTGACCTTCTGTTGTTGGGTCAGGCCAAGCAGGAGGATCCTACTGCCGTGTGACCTTCTGTTGTTGGGTCAGGCCAAGCAGGAGGATTATACTGCCGTGTGACCTTCCGTTGTTGGGTCAGGCCAAGCAGGAGGATTCTACTGCCGTGTGACCTTCCGTTGTTGGGTCAGGCCACGAAGGAGGATTATACTGCCGTGTGACCTTCCGTTGTTGGGTCAGGCCACGAAGGAGGATTCTACTGCCGTGTGACCTTCTGTTGTTGGGTCAGGCCAAGCAGGAGGATTCTACTGCCGTGTGACCTTCCGTTGTTGGGTCAGGCCAAGCAGGAGGATTATACTGCCGTGTGACCTTCCGTTGTTGGGTCAGGCCAAGCAGGAGGATTCTACTGCCGTGTGACCTTCCGTTGTTGGGTCAGGCCAAGCAGGAGGATTCTACTGCCGTGTGACCTTCCGTTGTTGGGTCAGACCACGAAGGAGGATTCTACTGCCATGTGACCTTCTGTTGTTGGGTCAGGCCACGGAGGAGGATCCTACTGCCGTGTGACCTTCTGTTGTTGGGTCAGGCCAAGCAGGAGGATTCTACTGCCGTGTGACCTTCCGTTGTTGGGTCAGGCCACGAAGGAGGATTATACTGCCGTGTGACCTTCCGTTGTTGGTCAGGCCACGAAGGAGGATCCTACTGCCGGGTGACCTTCTGTTGTTGGGTCAGGCCAAGCAGGAGGATTATACTGCCGTGTGACCTTCCGTTGTTGGGTCAGGCCAAGCAGGAGGATTATACTGCCGTGTCACCTTCCGTTGTTGGGTCAGGCCAAGCAGGAGGATTCTACTGCCGTGGGACCTTCCGTTGTTGAGTCAGGCCAAGCAGGAGGATTATACTGCCGTGTGACCTTCCGTTGTTGGGTCAGGCCAAGCAGGAGGATTCTACTGCCGTGTGACCTTCCGTTGTTGGGTCAGGCCAAGCAGGAGGATTCTACTGCCGTGTGACCTTCCGTTGTTGGGTCAGACCACGAAGGAGGATTCTACTGCCATGTGACCTTCTGTTGTTGGGTCAGGCCAAGCAGGAGGATTATACTGCCGTGTGACCTTCTGTTGTTGGGTCAGGCCAAGCAGGAGGATTCTACTGCCGTGTGACCTTCTGTTGTTGGTCAGGCCAAGCAGGAGGATCCTACTGCCGTGTGACCTTCTGTTGTTGGGTCAGGCCACGAAGGAGGATTCTACTGCCGGGTGACCTTCTGTTGTTGGGTCAGGCCAAGCAGGAGGATTCTACTGCCGTGTGACCTTCTGTTGTTGGTCAGGCCAAGCAGGAGGATCCTACTGCCGTGTGACCTTCTGTTGTTGGGTCAGGCCAAGCAGGAGGATTATACTGCCGTGTGACCTTCTGTTGTTGGGTCAGGCCAAGCAGGAGGATTATACTGCCGTGTGACCTTCCGTTGTTGGTCAGGCCAAGCAGGAGGATTCTACTGCCGTGTGACCTTCTGTTGTTGGGTCAGGCCAAGCAGGAGGATTATACTGCCGTGTGACCTTCTGTTGTTGGGTCAGGCCAAGCAGGAGGATTATACTGCCGTGTGACCTTCCGTTGTTGGGTCAGGCCAAGCAGGAGGATTATACTGCCGTGTGACCTTCCGTTGTTGGGTCAGGCCACGAAGGAGGATTCTACTGCCGGGTGTTCTTCTGTTGTTGGGTCAGGCCAAGCAGGAGGATTATACTGCCGTGTGACCTTCCGTTGTTGGGTAAGGCCAAGCAGGAGGATTATACTGCCGTGTGACCTTCTGTTGTTGGGTCAGGCCAAGCAGGAGGATTATACTGCCGTGTGACCTTCTGTTGTTGGGTCAGGCCAAGCAGGAGGATTATACTGCCGTGTGACCTTCCGTTGTTGGGTCAGGCCAAGCAGGAGGATCCTACTGCCGTGTGACCTTCTGTTGTTGGGTCAGGCCAAGCAGGAGGATCCTACTGCCGTGTGACCTTCTGTTGTTGGGTCAGGCCAAGCAGGAGGATCCTACTGCCGTGTGACCTTCTGTTGTTGGGTCAGGCCAAGCAGGAGGATTATACTGCCGTGTGACCTTCCGTTGTTGGGTCAGGCCAAGCAGGAGGATTCTACTGCCGTGTGACCTTCCGTTGTTGGGTCAGGCCACGAAGGAGGATTATACTGCCGTGTGACCTTCCGTTGTTGGGTCAGGCCACGAAGGAGGATTCTACTGCCGTGTGACCTTCTGTTGTTGGGTCAGGCCAAGCAGGAGGATTCTACTGCCGTGTGACCTTCCGTTGTTGGGTCAGGCCAAGCAGGAGGATTATACTGCCGTGTGACCTTCCGTTGTTGGGTCAGGCCAAGCAGGAGGATTCTACTGCCGTGTGACCTTCCGTTGTTGGGTCAGGCCAAGCAGGAGGATTCTACTGCCGTGTGACCTTCCGTTGTTGGGTCAGACCACGAAGGAGGATTCTACTGCCATGTGACCTTCTGTTGTTGGGTCAGGCCACGGAGGAGGATCCTACTGCCGTGTGACCTTCTGTTGTTGGGTCAGGCCAAGCAGGAGGATCCTACTGCCGTGTGACCTTCTGTTGTTGGGTCAGGCCAAGCAGGAGGATTATACTGCCGTGTGACCTTCCGTTGTTGGGTCAGGCCAAGCAGGAGGATTCTACTGCCGTGTGACCTTCCGTTGTTGGGTCAGGCCACGAAGGAGGATTATACTGCCGTGTGACCTTCCGTTGTTGGTCAGGCCACGATGGAGGATCCTACTGCCGGGTGACCTTCTGTTGTTGGGTCAGGCCAAGCAGGAGGATTATACTGCCGTGTGACCTTCCGTTGTTGGGTCAGGCCAAGCAGGAGGATTATACTGCCGTGTCACCTTCCGTTGTTGGGTCAGGCCAAGCAGGAGGATTCTACTGCCGTGGGACCTTCCGTTGTTGAGTCAGGCCAAGCAGGAGGATTATACTGCCGTGTGACCTTCCGTTGTTGGGTCAGGCCAAGCAGGAGGATTCTACTGCCGTGTGACCTTCCGTTGTTGGGTCAGGCCAAGCAGGAGGATTCTACTGCCGTGTGACCTTCCGTTGTTGGGTCAGACCACGAAGGAGGATTCTACTGCCATGTGACCTTCTGTTGTTGGGTCAGGCCAAGCAGGAGGATTCTACTGCCGTGTGACCTTCTGTTGTTGGTCAGGCCAAGCAGGAGGATCCTACTGCCGTGTGACCTTCTGTTGTTGGGTCAGGCCACGAAGGAGGATTCTACTGCCGGGTGACCTTCTGTTGTTGGGTCAGGCCAAGCAGGAGGATTATACTGCCGTGTGACCTTCCGTTGTTGGGTCAGGCCAAGCAGGAGGATTATACTGCCGTGTGACCTTCCGTTGTTGGGTCAGGCCAAGCAGGAGGATTCTACTGCCGTGTGACCTTCCGTTGTTGGGTCAGGCCAAGCAGGAGGATTCTACTGCCGTGTGACCTTCCGTTGTTGGGTCAGACCACAAAGGAGGATTCTACTGCCATGTGACCTTCTGTTGTTGGGTCAGGCCACGAAGGAGGATTCTACTGCCGTGTGACCTTCTGTTGTTGGTCAGGCCAAGCAGGAGGATCCTACTTCCGTGTGACCTTCTGTTGTTGGGTCAGGCCAAGCAGGAGGATTATACTGCCGTGTGACCTTCCGTTGTTGGGTCAGGCCAAGCAGGAGGATTATACTGCCGTGTGACCTTCTGTTGTTGGGTCAGGCCACGGAGGAGGATTCTACTGCCGTGTGACCTTCTGTTGTTGGGTCAGGCCACGAAGGAGGATTCTACTGCCGGGTGACCTTCTGTTGTTGGGTCAGGCCAAGCAGGAGGATTATACTGCCGTGTGACCTTCCGTTGTTGGGTCAGGCCAAGCAGGAGGATTATACTGCCGTGTGACCTTCTGTTGTTGGGTCAGGCCAAGCAGGAGGATTATACTGCCGTGTGACCTTCTGTTGTTGGGTCAGGCCAAGCAGGAGGATTATACTGCCGTGTGACCTTCCGTTGTTGGGTCAGGCCAAGCAGGAGGATTATACTGCCGTGTGACCTTCCGTTGTTGGGTCAGGCCAAGCAGGAGGATTATACTGCCGTGTGACCTTCCGTTGTTGGGTCAGGCCAAGCAGGAGGATTCTACTGCCGTGTGACCTTCCGTTGTTGGGTCAGGCCAAGCAGGAGGATTATACTGCCGTGTGACCTTCCGTTGTTGGGTCAGGCCAAGCAGGAGGATTATACTGCCGTGTGACCTTCCGTTGTTGGGTCAGGCCAAGCAGGAGGATTATACTGCCGTGTGACCTTCCGTTGTTGGGTCAGGCCAAGCAGGAGGATTCTACTGCCGTGTGACCTTCCGTTGTTGGGTCAGGCCAAGCAGGAGGATTCTACTGCCGTGTGACCTTCCGTTGTTGGGTCAGGCCACGAAGGAGGATTCTACTGCCGTGTGACCTTCCATTGTTGGGTCAGGCCACGAAGGAGGATTCTACTGCCGTGTGACCTTCTGTTGTTGGGTCAGGCCAAGCAGGAGGATTCTACTGCCGTGTGACCTTCTGTTGTTGGGTCAGGCCACGAAGGAGGATTCTACTGCCGTGTGACCTTCCGTTGTTGGGTCAGGCCAAGCAGGAGGATTCTACTGCCGTGTGACCTTCTGTTGTTGGGTCAGGCCACGAAGGAGGATTCTACTGCCGTGTGACCTTCCGTTGTTGGGTCAGGCCACAAAGGAGGATTCTACTGCCGTGTGACCTTCTGTTGTTGGGTCAGGCCACGGAGGAGGATTCTACTGCCGTGTGACCTTCTGTTGTTGGGTCAGGCCACGAAGGAGGATCCTACTGCCGTGTGACCTTCTGTTGTTGGGTCAGGCCAAGCAGGAGGATTATACTGCCGTGTCACCTTCCGTTGTTGGGTCAGGCCAAGCAGGAGGATTATACTGCCGTGTGACCTTCCGTTGTTGGGTCAGGCCAAGCAGGAGGATCCTACTGCCGTGTGACCTTCTGTTGTTGGGTCAGGCCAAGCAGGAGGATCCTACTGCCGTGTGACCTTCTGTTGTTGGGTCAGGCCAAGCAGGAGGATTATACTGCCGTGTGACCTTCCGTTGTTGGGTCAGGTCAAGCAGGAGGATTCTACTGCCGTGTGACCTTCCGTTGTTGGGTCAGGCCACGAAGGAGGATTATTCTGCCGTGTGACCTTCCGTTGTTGGGTCAGGCCAAGCAGGAGGATTATACTGCCGTGTGACCTTCCGTTGTTGGGTCAGGCCAAGCAGGAGGATTCTACTGCCGTGTGACCTTCCGTTGTTGGGTCAGGCCAAGCAGGAGGATTCTACTGCCGTGTGACCTTCCGTTGTTGGGTCAGACCACGAAGGAGGATTCTACTGCCATGTGACCTTCTGTTGTTGGGTCAGGCCACGAAGGAGGATTCTACTGCCGTGTGACCTTCCATTGTTGGGTCAGGCCACGAAGGAGGATTCTACTGCCGTGTGACCTTCCGTTGTTGGGTCAGGCCAAGCAGGAGGATTATACTGCCGTGTGACCTTCCGTTGTTGGGTCAGGCCACGAAGGAGGATTCTACTGCCGTGTGACCTTCCATTGTTGGGTCAGGCCACGAAGGAGGATTCTACTGCCGTGTGATCTTCTGTTGTTGGGTCAGGCCACGAAGGAGGATTCTACTGCCGTGTGACCTTCTGTTGTTGGGTCAGGCCACGAAGGAGGATTCTACTGCCGTGTGACCTTCTGTTGTTGGGTCAGGCCACGGAGGAGGATTATACTGCCGTGTCACCTTCCGTTGTTGGGTCAGGCCAAGCAGGAGGATTATACTGCCGTGTGACCTTCTGTTGTTGGGTCAGGCCAAGCAGGAGGATTATACTGCCGTGTCACCTTCCGTTGTTGGGTCAGGCCAAGCAGGAGGATTATACTGCCGTGTGACCTTCCGTTGTTGGGTCAGGCCAAGCAGGAGGATTCTACTGCCGTGTGACCTTCTGTTGTTGGGTCAGGCCAAGCAGGAGGATTCTACTGCCGTGTGACCTTCCGTTGTTGGGTCAGGCCAAGCAGGAGGATTATACTGCCGTGTGACCTTCCGTTGTTGGGTCAGGCCAAGCAGGAGGATTCTACTGCCGTGTGACCTTCCGTTGTTGGGTCAGGCCAAGCAGGAGGATTCTACTGCCGTGTGACCTTCCGTTGTTGGGTCAGGCCACGAAGGAGGATTCTACTGCCGTGTGACCTTCCATTGTTGGGTCAGGTCAAGCAGGAGGATTCTACTGCCGTGTGACCTTCCGTTGTTGGGTCAGGCCACGAAGGAGGATTATACTGCCGTGTGACCTTCCGTTGTTGGGTCAGGCCAAGCAGGAGGATTATACTGCCGTGTGACCTTCCGTTGTTGGGTCAGGCCAAGCAGGAGGATTCTACTGCCGTGTGACCTTCCGTTGTTGGGTCAGGCCAAGCAGGAGGATTCTACTGCCGTGTGACCTTCCGTTGTTGGGTCAGACCACGAAGGAGGATTCTACTGCCATGTGACCTTCTGTTGTTGGGTCAGGCCACGAAGGAGGATTCTACTGCCGTGTGACCTTCCATTGTTGGGTCAGGCCACGAAGGAGGATTCTACTGCCGTGTGACCTTCCGTTGTTGGGTCAGGCCAAGCAGGAGGATTATACTGCCGTGTGACCTTCCGTTGTTGGGTCAGGCCACGAAGGAGGATTCTACTGCCGTGTGACCTTCCATTGTTGGGTCAGGCCACGAAGGAGGATTCTACTGCCGTGTGATCTTCTGTTGTTGGGTCAGGCCACGAAGGAGGATTCTACTGCCGTGTGACCTTCTGTTGTTGGGTCAGGCCACGAAGGAGGATTCTACTGCCGTGTGACCTTCTGTTGTTGGGTCAGGCCACGGAGGAGGATTATACTGCCGTGTCACCTTCCGTTGTTGGGTCAGGCCAAGCAGGAGGATTATACTGCCGTGTGACCTTCTGTTGTTGGGTCAGGCCAAGCAGGAGGATTATACTGCCGTGTCACCTTCCGTTGTTGGGTCAGGCCAAGCAGGAGGATTATACTGCCGTGTGACCTTCCGTTGTTGGGTCAGGCCAAGCAGGAGGATTCTACTGCCGTGTGACCTTCTGTTGTTGGGTCAGGCCAAGCAGGAGGATTCTACTGCCGTGTGACCTTCCGTTGTTGGGTCAGGCCAAGCAGGAGGATTATACTGCCGTGTGACCTTCCGTTGTTGGGTCAGGCCAAGCAGGAGGATTCTACTGCCGTGTGACCTTCCGTTGTTGGGTCAGGCCAAGAAGGAGGATTCTACTGCCGTGTGACCTTCCGTTGTTGGGTCAGGCCACGAAGGAGGATTCTACTGCCGTGTGACCTTCCATTGTTGGGTCAGGCCACGAAGGAGGATTATACTGCCGTGTGACCTTCTGTTGTTGGGTCAGGCCATGAAGGAGGATTCTACTGCCGTGTGACCTTCTGTTGTTGGGTCAGGCCACGAAGGAGGATTCTACTGCCGTGTGACCTTCCATTGTTGGGTCAGGCCACGAAGGAGGATTCTACTGCCGTGTGACCTTCCATTGTTGGGTCAGGCCACGAAGGAGGATTATACTGCCGTGTGACCTTCCGTTGTTGGGTCAGGCCAAGCAGGAGGATTCTACTGCCGTGTGACTTTCCGTTGTTGGGTCAGGCCACGAAGGAGGATTCTACTGCCATGTGACCTTCTGTTGTTGGGTCAGGCCACGAAGGAGGATTCTACTGCCGTGTGACCTTCCATTGTTGGGTCAGGCCACGAAGGAGGATTCTACTGCCGTGTGACCTTCCATTGTTGGGTCAGGCCACGAAGGAGGATTATACTGCCGTGTGACCTTCCGTTGTTGGGTCAGGCCAAGCAGGAGGATTCTACTGCCGTGTGACCTTCCGTTGTTGGGTCAGGCCACGAAGGAGGATTCTACTGCCGTGTGACCTTCCATTGTTGGGTCAGGCCACGAAGGAGGATTCTACTGCCGTGTGACCTTCTGTTGTTGGGTCAGGCCACGAAGGAGGATCCTACTGCCGTGTGACCTTCTGTTGTTGGGTCAGGCCAAGCAGGAGGATTATACTGCCGTGTCACCTTCCGTTGTTGGGTCAGGCCAAGCAGGAGGATTATACTGCCGTGTGACCTTCCGTTGTTGGGTCAGGCCACGGAGGAGGATTCTACTGCCGTGTGACCTTCTGTTGTTGGGTCAGGCCACGAAGGAGGATCCTACTGCCGTGTGACCTTCTGTTGTTGGGTCAGGCCAAGCAGGAGGATCCTACTGCCGTGTGACCTTCTGTTGTTGGGTCAGGCCAAGCAGGAGGATCCTACTGCCGTGTGACCTTCTGTTGTTGGGTCAGGCCAAGCAGGAGGATTATACTGCCGTGTGACGTTCCGTTGTTGGGTCAGGTCAAGCAGGAGGATTCTACTGCCGTGTGACCTTCCGTTGTTGGGTCAGGCCACGAAGGAGGATTATACTGCCGTGTGACCTTCCGTTGTTGGGTCAGGCCAAGCAGGAGGATTATACTGCCGTGTGACCTTCCGTTGTTGGGTCAGGCCAAGCAGGAGGATTCTACTGCCGTGTGACCTTCCGTTGTTGGGTCAGGCCAAGCAGGAGGATTCTACTGCCGTGTGACCTTCCGTTGTTGGGTCAGACCACGAAGGAGGATTCTACTGCCATGTGACCTTCTGTTGTTGGGTCAGGCCACGAAGGAGGATTCTACTGCCGTGTGACCTTCCATTGTTGGGTCAGGCCACGAAGGAGGATTCTACTGCCGTGTGACCTTCCGTTGTTGGGTCAGGCCAAGCAGGAGGATTATACTGCCGTGTGACCTTCCGTTGTTGGGTCAGGCCACGAAGGAGGATTCTACTGCCGTGTGACCTTCCATTGTTGGGTCAGGCCACGAAGGAGGATTCTACTGCCGTGTGATCTTCTGTTGTTGGGTCAGGCCACGAAGGAGGATTCTACTGCCGTGTGACCTTCTGTTGTTGGGTCAGGCCACGAAGGAGGATTCTACTGCCGTGTGACCTTCTGTTGTTGGGTCAGGCCACGGAGGAGGATTATACTGCCGTGTCACCTTCTGTTGTTGGGTCAGGCCAAGCAGGAGGATTATACTGCCGTGTGACCTTCTGTTGTTGGGTCAGGCCAAGCAGGAGGATTATACTGCCGTGTCACCTTCCGTTGTTGGGTCAGGCCAAGCAGGAGGATTATACTGCCGTGTGACCTTCCGTTGTTGGGTCAGGCCAAGCAGGAGGATTCTACTGCCGTGTGACCTTCTGTTGTTGGGTCAGGCCAAGCAGGAGGATTCTACTGCCGTGTGACCTTCCGTTGTTGGGTCAGGCCAAGCAGGAGGATTATACTGCCGTGTGACCTTCCGTTGTTGGGTCAGGCCAAGCAGGAGGATTCTACTGCCGTGTGACCTTCTGTTGTTGGGTCAGGCCACGAAGGAGGATTCTACTGCCGTGTGACCTTCCATTGTTGGGTCAGGCCACGAAGGAGGATTCTACTGCCGTGTGACCTTCCATTGTTGGGTCAGGCCACGAAGGAGGATTATACTGCCGTGTGACCTTCCGTTGTTGGGTCAGGCCAAGCAGGAGGATTCTACTGCCGTGTGACCTTCCGTTGTTGGGTCAGGCCACGAAGGAGGATTCTACTGCCATGTGACCTTCTGTTGTTGGGTCAGGCCACGAAGGAGGATTCTACTGCCGTGTGACCTTCCATTGTTGGGTCAGGCCACGAAGGAGGATTCTACTGCCGTGTGACCTTCCATTGTTGGGTCAGGCCACGAAGGAGGATTATACTGCCGTGTGACCTTCCGTTGTTGGGTCAGGCCAAGCAGGAGGATTCTACTGCCGTGTGACCTTCCGTTGTTGTGTCAGGCCACGAAGGAGGATTCTACTGCCGTGTGACCTTCTGTTGTTGGGTCAGGCCATGAAGGAGGATTCTACTGCCGTGTGACCTTCTGTTGTTGGGTCAGGCCACGGAGGAGGATTCTACTGCCGTGTGACCTTCTGTTGTTGGGTCAGGCCAAGCAGGAGGATTCTACTGCCGTGTGACCTTCCGTTGTTGGGTCAGGCCAAGCAGGAGGATTATACTGCCGTGTGACCTTCCGTTGTTGGGTCAGGCCAAGCAGGAGGATTCTACTGCCGTGTGACCTTCCGTTGTTGGGTCAGGCCAAGCAGGAGGATTCTACTGCCGTGTGACCTTCCGTTGTTGGGTCAGGCCACGAAGGAGGATTCTACTGCCGTGTGACCTTCCATTGTTGGGTCAGGCCACGAAGGAGGATTCTACTGCCGTGTGACCTTCTGTTGTTGGGTCAGGCCATGAAGGAGGATTCTACTGCCGTGTGACCTTCTGTTGTTGGGTCAGGCCACGAAGGAGGATTCTACTGCCGTGTGACCTTCTGTTGTTGGGTCAGGCCAAGCAGGAGGATTCTACTGCCGTGTGACCTTCTGTTGTTGGGTCAGGCCACGAAGGAGGATTCTACTGCCGTGTGACCTTCCGTTGTTGGGTCAGGCCACAAAGGAGGATTCTACTGCCGTGTGACCTTCTGTTGTTGGGTCAGGCCACGGAGGAGGATTCTACTGCCATGTGACCTTCTGTTGTTGGGTCAGGCCAAGCAGGAGGATTATACTGCCGTGTGACCTTCTGTTGTTGGGTCAGGCCAAGCAGGAGGATTATACTGCCGTGTGACCTTCCGTTGTTGGGTCAGGTCAAGCAGGAGGAATCTACTGCCGTGTGACCTTCCGTTGTTGGGTCAGGCCACGAAGGAGGATTATACTGCCGTGTGACCTTCCGTTGTTGGGTCAGGCCAAGCAGGAGGATTATACTGCCGTGTGACCTTCCGTTGTTGGGTCAGGCCAAGCAGGAGGATTCTACTGCCGTGTGACCTTCCGTTGTTGGGTCAGGCCAAGCAGGAGGATTCTACTGCCGTGTGACCTTCCGTTGTTGGGTCAGGCCACGAAGGAGGATTCTACTGCCGTGTGACCATCCATTGTTGGGTCAGGCCACGAAGGAGGATTCTACTGCCGTGTGACCTTCTGTTGTTGGGTCAGGCCATGAAGGAGGATTCTACTGCCGTGTGACCTTCTGTTGTTGGGTCAGGCCAAGCAGGAGGATTCTACTGCCGTGTGACCTTCCGTTGTTGGGTCAGGCCAAGCAGGAGGATTCTACTGCCGTGTGACCTTCCGTTGTTGGGTCAGGCCACGAAGGAGGATTCTACTGCCGTGTGACCTTCCGTTGTTGGGTCAGGCCACAAAGGAGGATTCTACTGCCGTGTGACCTTCTGTTGTTGGGTCAGGCCACGGAGGAGGATTCTACTGCCGTGTGACCTTCTGTTGTTGGGTCAGGCCACGAAGGAGGATTCTACTGCCGTGTGACCTTCCGTTGTTGGGTCAGGCCACAAAGGAGGATTCTACTGCCGTGTGACCTTCTGTTGTTGGGTCAGGCCAAGCAGGAGGATTCTACTGCCGTGTGACCTTCTGTTGTTGGGTCAGGCCACGAAGGAGGATTCTACTGCCGTGTGACCTTCCGTTGTTGGGTCAGGCCAAGCAGGAGGATTATACTGCCGTGTGACCTTCCGTTGTTGGGTCAGGCCAAGCAGGAGGATTCTACTGCCGTGTGACCTTCCGTTGTTGGGTCAGGCCACGAAGGAGGATTCTACTGCCGTGTGACCTTCCATTGTTGGGTCAGGCCACGAAGGAGGATTCTACTGCCGTGTGACCTTCTGTTGTTGGGTCAGGCCACGAAGGAGGATCCTACTGCCGTGTGACCTTCTGTTGTTGGGTCAGGCCAAGCAGGAGGATTATACTGCCGTGTCACCTTCCGTTGTTGGGTCAGGCCAAGCAGGAGGATTATACTGCCGTGTGACCTTCCGTTGTTGGGTCAGGCCAAGCAGGAGGATTCTACTGCCGTGTGACCTTCTGTTGTTGGGTCAGGCCAAGCAGGAGGATTCTACTGCCGTGTGACCTTCCGTTGTTGGGTCAGGCCAAGCAGGAGGATTATACTGCCGTGTGACCTTCCGTTGTTGGGTCAGGCCAAGCAGGAGGATTCTACTGCCGTGTGACCTTCCGTTGTTGGGTCAGGCCAAGCAGGAGGATTCTACTGCCATGTGACCTTCCGTTGTTGGGTCAGACCACGAAGGAGGATTCTACTGCCATGTGACCTTCTGTTGTTGGGTCAGGCCACGAAGGAGGATTCTACTGCCGTGTGACCTTCCATTGTTGGGTCAGGCCACGAAGGAGGATTCTACTGCCGTGTGACCTTCCGTTGTTGGGTCAGGCCAAGCAGGAGGATTATACTGCCGTGTGACCTTCCGTTGTTGGGTCAGGCCAAGCAGGAGGATTATACTGCCGTGTGACCTTCCGTTGTTGGGTCAGGCCAAGCAGGAGGATTCTACTGCCGTGTGACCTTCCGTTGTTGGGTCAGGCCACGAAGGAGGATTCTACTGCCGTGTGACCTTCCATTGTTGGGTCAGGCCACGAAGGAGGATTCTACTGCCGTGTGACCTTCTGTTGTTGGGTCAGGCCATGAAGGAGGATTCTACTGCCGTGTGACCTTCTGTTGTTGGGTCAGGCCACGAAGGAGGATTCTACTGCCGTGTGACCTTCCGTTGTTGGGTCAGGCCAAGCAGGAGGATTATACTGCCGTGTGACCTTCCGTTGTTGGGTCAGGCCAAGCAGGAGGATTCTACTGCCGTGTGATCTTCTGTTGTTGGGTCAGGCCAAGCAGGAGGATTCTACTGCCGTGTGACCTTCCGTTGTTGGGTCAGGCCAAGCAGGAGGATTATACTGCCGTGTGACCTTCCGTTGTTGGGTCAGGCCAAGCAGGAGGATTATACTGCCGTGTGACCTTCCGTTGTTGGGTCAGGCCAAGCAGGAGGATTCTACTGCCGTGTGACCTTCCGTTGTTGGGTCAGGCCACGAAGGAGGATTCTACTGCCGTGTGACCTTCCATTGTTGGGTCAGGCCACGAAGGAGGATTCTACTGCCGTGTGACCTTCTGTTGTTGGGTCAGGCCATGAAGGAGGATTCTACTGCCGTGTGACCTTCCATTGTTGGGTCAGGCCACGAAGGAGGATTCTACTGCCGTGTGACCTTCTGTTGTTGGGTCAGGCCACGAAGGAGGATTCTACTGCCGTGTGACCTTCCGTTGTTGGGTCAGGCCACAAAGGAGGATTCTACTGCCGTGTGACCTTCTGTTGTTGGGTCAGGCCACGGAGGAGGATTCTACTGCCGTGTGACCTTCCGTTGTTGGGTCAGGCCACGAAGGAGGATTCTACTGCCGTGTGACCTTCTGTTGTTGGGTCAGGCCATGAAGGAGGATTATACTGCCGTGTGACCTTCCGTTGTTGGGTCAGGTCAAGCAGGAGGATTCTACTGCCGTGTGACCTTCCGTTGTTGGGTCAGGCCACGAAGGAGGATTATACTGCCGTGTGACCTTCCGTTGTTGGGTCAGGCCAAGCAGGAGGATTCTACTGCCGTGTGACCTTCCGTTGTTGGGTCAGGCCAAGCAGGAGGATTCTACTGCCGTGTGACCTTCCGTTGTTGGGTCAGGCCACGAAGGAGGATTCTACTGCCGTGTGACCTTCCATTGTTGGGTCAGGCCACGAAGGAGGATTCTACTGCCGTGTGACCTTCTGTTGTTGGGTCAGGCCACGAAGGAGGATCCTACTGCCGTGTGACCTTCTGTTGTTGGGTCAGGCCAAGCAGGAGGATTATACTGCCGTGTCACCTTCCGTTGTTGGGTCAGGCCAAGCAGGAGGATTATACTGCCGTGTGACCTTCCGTTGTTGGGTCAGGCCAAGCAGGAGGATTATACTGCCGTGTGACCTTCCGTTGTTGGGTCAGGCCAAGCAGGAGGATTATACTGCCGTGTGACCTTCCGTTGTTGGGTCAGGCCAAGCAGGAGGATTCTACTGCCGTGTGACCTTCCGTTGTTGGGTCAGGCCACGAAGGAGGATTCTACTGCCGTGTGACCTTCTGTTGTTGGGTCAGGCCATGAAGGAGGATTCTACTGCCGTGTGACCTTCTGTTGTTGGGTCAGGCCACGGAGGAGGATTCTACTGCCGTGTGACCTTCTGTTGTTGGGTCAGGCCAAGCAGGAGGATTCTACTGCCGTGTGACCTTCCGTTGTTGGGTCAGGCCAAGCAGGAGGATTATACTGCCGTGTGACCTTCCGTTGTTGGGTCAGGCCAAGCAGGAGGATTCTACTGCCGTGTGACCTTCCGTTGTTGGGTCAGGCCAAGCAGGAGGATTCTACTGCCGTGTGACCTTCCGTTGTTGGGTCAGGCCACGAAGGAGGATTCTACTGCCGTGTGACCTTCTGTTGTTGGGTCAGGCCAAGCAGGAGGATTCTACTGCCGTGTGACCTTCTGTTGTTGGGTCAGGCCACGAAGGAGGATTCTACTGCCGTGTGACCTTCCGTTGTTGGGTCAGGCCACAAAGAAGGATTCTACTACCGTGTGACCTTCTGTTGTTGGGTCAGGCCACGGAGGAGGATTCTACTGCCGTGTGACCTTCTGTTGTTGGGTCAGGCCACGAAGGAGGATCCTACTGCCGTGTGACCTTCTGTTGTTGGGTCAGGCCAAGCAGGAGGATTATACTGCCGTGTCACCTTCCGTTGTTGGGTCAGGCCAAGCAGGAGGATTATACTGCCGTGTGACCTTCCGTTGTTGGGTCAGGCCAAGCAGGAGGATCCTACTGCCGTGTGACCTTCTGTTGTTGGGTCAGGCCAAGCAGGAGGATCCTACTGCCGTGTGACCTTCCGTTGTTGGGTCAGGTCAAGCAGGAGGATTCTACTGCCGTGTGACCTTCCGTTGTTGGGTCAGGCCACGAAGGAGGATTATACTGCCGTGTGACCTTCCGTTGTTGGGTCAGGCCAAGCAGGAGGATTATACTGCCGTGTGACCTTCCGTTGTTGGGTCAGGCCAAGCAGGAGGATTCTACTGCCGTGTGACCTTCCGTTGTTGGGTCAGGCCAAGCAGGAGGATTCTACTGCCGTGTGACCTTCCGTTGTTGGGTCAGGCCAAGCAGGAGGATTCTACTGCCGTGTGACATTCCGTTGTTGGGTCAGGCCACGAAGGAGGATTCTACTGCCGTGTGACCTTCCATTGTTGGGTCAGGCCACGAAGGAGGATTCTACTGCCGTGTGACCTTCTGTTGTTGGGTCAGGCCAAGCAGGAGGATTCTACTGCCGTGTGACCTTCCGTTGTTGGGTCAGGCCACGAAGGAGGATTCTACTGCCGTGTGACCTTCCATTGTTGGGTCAGGCCACGAAGGAGGATTCTACTGCCGTGTGACCTTCTGTTGTTGGGTCAGGCCACGAAGGAGGATCCTACTGCCGTGTGACCTTCTGTTGTTGGGTCAGGCCAAGCAGGAGGATTATACTGCCGTGTCACCTTCCGTTGTTGGGTCAGGCCAAGCAGGAGGATTATACTGCCGTGTGACCTTCCGTTGTTGGGTCAGGCCAAGCAGGAGGATTATACTGCCGTGTGACCTTCCGTTGTTGGGTCAGGCCACGAAGGAGGATTCTACTGCCGTGTGACCTTCCGTTGTTGGGTCAGGCCACAAAGGAGGATTCTACTGCCGTGTGACCTTCTGTTGTTGGGTCAGGCCACGGAGGAGGATTCTACTGCCGTGTGACCTTCCGTTGTTGGGTCAGGCCACGAAGGAGGATTCTACTGCCGTGTGACCTTCTGTTGTTGGGTCAGGCCATGAAGGAGGATTATACTGCCGTGTGACCTTCCGTTGTTGGGTCAGGTCAAGCAGGAGGATTCTACTGCCGTGTGACCTTCCGTTGTTGGGTCAGGCCACGAAGGAGGATTATACTGCCGTGTGACCTTCCGTTGTTGGGTCAGGCCAAGCAGGAGGATTCTACTGCCGTGTGACCTTCCGTTGTTGGGTCAGGCCAAGCAGGAGGATTCTACTGCCGTGTGACCTTCCGTTGTTGGGTCAGGCCACGAAGGAGGATTCTACTGCCGTGTGACCTTCCATTGTTGGGTCAGGCCACGAAGGAGGATTCTACTGCCGTGTGACCTTCTGTTGTTGGGTCAGGCCACGAAGGAGGATCCTACTGCCGTGTGACCTTCTGTTGTTGGGTCAGGCCAAGCAGGAGGATTATACTGCCGTGTCACCTTCCGTTGTTGGGTCAGGCCAAGCAGGAGGATTATACTGCCGTGTGACCTTCCGTTGTTGGGTCAGGCCAAGCAGGAGGATTATACTGCCGTGTGACCTTCCGTTGTTGGGTCAGGCCAAGCAGGAGGATTATACTGCCGTGTGACCTTCCGTTGTTGGGTCAGGCCAAGCAGGAGGATTCTACTGCCGTGTGACCTTCCGTTGTTGGGTCAGGCCACGAAGGAGGATTCTACTCCCGTGTGACCTTCTGTTGTTGGGTCAGGCCATGAAGGAGGATTCTACTGCCGTGTGACCTTCTGTTGTTGGGTCAGGCCACGGAGGAGGATTCTACTGCCGTGTGACCTTCTGTTGTTGGGTCAGGCCAAGCAGGAGGATTCTACTGCCGTGTGACCTTCCGTTGTTGGGTCAGGCCAAGCAGGAGGATTATACTGCCGTGTGACCTTCCGTTGTTGGGTCAGGCCAAGCAGGAGGATTCTACTGCCGTGTGACCTTCCGTTGTTGGGTCAGGCCAAGCAGGAGGATTCTACTGCCGTGTGACCTTCCGTTGTTGGGTCAGGCCACGAAGGAGGATTCTACTGCCGTGTGACCTTCCATTGTTGGGTCAGGCCACGAAGGAGGATTCTACTGCCGTGTGACCTTCTGTTGTTGGGTCAGGCCATGAAGGAGGATTCTACTGCCGTGTGACCTTCTGTTGTTGGGTCAGGCCACGAAGGAGGATTCTACTGCCGTGTGACCTTCTGTTGTTGGGTCAGGCCAAGCAGGAGGATTCTACTGCCGTGTGACCTTCTGTTGTTGGGTCAGGCCACGAAGGAGGATTCTACTGCCGTGTGACCTTCCGTTGTTGGGTCAGGCCACAAAGGAGGATTCTACTGCCGTGTGACCTTCTGTTGTTGGGTCAGGCCACGGAGGAGGATTCTACTGCCGTGTGACCTTCTGTTGTTGGGTCAGGCCACGAAGGAGGATCCTACTGCCGTGTGACCTTCTGTTGTTGGGTCAGGCCAAGCAGGAGGATTATACTGCCGTGTCACCTTCCGTTGTTGGGTCAGGCCAAGCAGGAGGATTATACTGCCGTGTGACCTTCCGTTGTTGGGTCAGGCCAAGCAGGAGGATCCTACTGCCGTGTGACCTTCTGTTGTTGGGTCAGGCCAAGCAGGAGGATCCTACTGCCGTGTGACCTTCTGTTGTTGGGTCAGGCCAAGCAGGAGGATTATACTGCCGTGTGACCTTCCGTTGTTGGGTCAGGTCAAGCAGGAGGATTCTACTGCCGTGTGACCTTCCGTTGTTGGGTCAGGCCACGAAGGAGGATTATACTGCCGTGTGACCTTCCGTTGTTGGGTCAGGCCAAGCAGGAGGATTATACTGCCGTGTGACCTTCCGTTGTTGGGTCAGGCCAAGCAGGAGGATTCTACTGCCGTGTGACCTTCCGTTGTTGGGTCAGGCCAAGCAGGAGGATTCTACTGCCGTGTGACCTTCCGTTGTTGGGTCAGGCCAAGCAGGAGGATTCTACTGCCGTGTGACCTTCCGTTGTTGGGTCAGGCCACGAAGGAGGATTCTACTGCCGTGTGACCTTCCATTGTTGGGTCAGGCCATGAAGGAGGATTCTACTGCCGTGTGACCTTCTGTTGTTGGGTTAGGCCACGAAGGAGGATTCTACTGCCGTGTGACCTTCTGTTGTTGGGTCAGGCCAAGCAGGAGGATTCTACTGCCGTGTGACCTTCTGTTGTTGGGTCAGGCCATGAAGGAGGATTCTACTGCCGTGTGACCTTCCGTTGTTGGGTCAGGCCACAAAGGAGGATTCTACTGCCGTGTGACCTTCTGTTGTTGGGTCAGGCCACGGAGGAGGATTCTACTGCCGTGTGACCTTCTGTTGTTGGGTCAGGCCACGAAGGAGGATCCTACTGCCGTGTGACCTTCTGTTGTTGGGTCAGGCCAAGCAGGAGGATTATACTGCCGTGTCACCTTCTGTTGTTGGGTCAGGCCAAGCAGGAGGATTATACTGCCGTGTGACCTTCCGTTGTTGGGTCAGGTCAAGCAGGAGGATTCTACTGCCGTGTGACCTTCCGTTGTTGGGTCAGGCCACGAAGGAGGATTATACTGCCGTGTGACCTTCCGTTGTTGGGTCAGGCCAAGCAGGAGGATTATACTGCCGTGTGACCTTCCGTTGTTGGTTCAGGCCAAGCAGGAGGATTCTACTGCCGTGTGACCTTCCGTTGTTGGGTCAGGCCAAGCAGGAGGATTCTACTGCCGTGTGACCTTCCGTTGTTGGGTCAGACCACGAAGGAGGATTCTACTGCCATGTGACCTTCTGTTGTTGGGTCAGGCCACGAAGGAGGATTCTACTGCCGTGTGACCTTCCATTGTTGGGTCAGGCCACGAAGGAGGATTCTACTGCCGTGTGACCTTCCGTTGTTGGGTCAGGCCAAGCAGGAGGATTATACTGCCGTGTGACCTTCCGTTGTTGGGTCAGGCCAAGCAGGAGGATTCTACTGCCGTGTGACCTTCCGTTGTTGGGTCAGGCCACGAAGGAGGATTCTACTGCCGTGTGACCTTCCATTGTTGGGTCAGGCCACGAAGGAGGATTCTACTGCCGTGTGACCTTCTGTTGTTGGGTCAGGCCACGAAGGAGGATCCTACTGCCGTGTGACCTTCTGTTGTTGGGTCAGGCCAAGCAGGAGGATTCTACTGCCGTGTGACCTTCCGTTGTTGGGTCAGGCCACGAAGGAGGATTCTACTGCCGTGTGACCTTCCATTGTTGGGTCAGGCCATGAAGGAGGATTCTACTGCCGTGTGACCTTCTGTTGTTGGGTTAGGCCACGAAGGAGGATTCTACTGCCGTGTGACCTTCTGTTGTTGGGTCAGGCCAAGCAGGAGGATTCTACTGCCGTGTGACCTTCTGTTGTTGGGTCAGGCCACGAAGGAGGATTCTACTGCCGTGTGACCTTCCGTTGTTGGGTCAGGCCACAAAGGAGGATTCTACTGCCGTGTGACCTTCTGTTGTTGGGTCAGGCCACGGAGGAGGATTCTACTGCCGTGTGACCTTCTGTTGTTGGGTCAGGCCACGAAGGAGGATCCTACTGCCGTGTGACCTTCTGTTGTTGGGTCAGGCCAAGCAGGAGGATTATACTGCCGTGTCACCTTCTGTTGTTGGGTCAGGCCAAGCAGGAGGATTATACTGCCGTGTGACCTTCCGTTGTTGGGTCAGGTCAAGCAGGAGGATTCTACTGCCGTGTGACCTTCCGTTGTTGGGTCAGGCCACGAAGGAGGATTATACTGCCGTGTGACCTTCCGTTGTTGGGTCAGGCCAAGCAGGAGGATTATACTGCCGTGTGACCTTCCGTTGTTGGGTCAGGCCAAGCAGGAGGATTCTACTGCCGTGTGACCTTCCGTTGTTGGGTCAGGCCAAGCAGGAGGATTCTACTGCCGTGTGACCTTCCGTTGTTGGGTCAGACCACGAAGGAGGATTCTACTGCCATGTGACCTTCTGTTGTTGGGTCAGGCCACGAAGGAGGATTCTACTGCCGTGTGACCTTCCATTGTTGGGTCAGGCCACGAAGGAGGATTCTACTGCCGTGTGACCTTCCGTTGTTGGGTCAGGCCAAGCAGGAGGATTATACTGCCGTGTGACCTTCCGTTGTTGGGTCAGGCCAAGCAGGAGGATTCTACTGCCGTGTGACCTTCCGTTGTTGGGTCAGGCCACGAAGGAGGATTCTACTGCCGTGTGACCTTCCATTGTTGGGTCAGGCCACGAAGGAGGATTCTACTGCCGTGTGACCTTCTGTTGTTGGGTCAGGCCACGAAGGAGGATCCTACTGCCGTGTGACCTTCTGTTGTTGGGTCAGGCCAAGCAGGAGGATTATACTGCCGTGTGACCTTCCATTGTTGGGTCAGGCCAAGCAGGAGGATTATACTGCCGTGTGACCTTCCGTTGTTGGGTCAGGCCAAGCAGGAGGATTCTACTGCCGTGTGACCTTCTGTTGTTGGGTCAGGCCAAGCAGGAGGATTCTACTGCCGTGTGACCTTCCGTTGTTGGGTCAGGCCAAGCAGGAGGATTATACTGCCGTGTCACCTTCCGTTGTTGGGTCAGGCCAAGCAGGAGGATTATACTGCCGTGTGACCTTCCGTTGTTGGGTCAGGCCAAGCAGGAGGATTCTACTGCCGTGTGACCTTCTGTTGTTGGGTCAGGCCAAGCAGGAGGATTCTACTGCCGTGTGACCTTCCGTTGTTGGGTCAGGCCAAGCAGGAGGATTATACTGCCGTGTGACCTTCCGTTGTTGGGTCAGGCCAAGCAGGAGGATTCTACTGCCGTGTGACCTTCCGTTGTTGGGTCAGGCCAAGCAGGAGGATTCTACTGCCGTGTGACCTTCCGTTGTTGGGTCAGACCACGAAGGAGGATTCTACTGCCATGTGACCTTCTGTTGTTGGGTCAGGCCACGAAGGAGGATTCTACTGCCGTGTGACCTTCCATTGTTGGGTCAGGCCACGAAGGAGGATTCTACTGCCGTGTGACCTTCCGTTGTTGGGTCAGGCCAAGCAGGAGGATTATACTGCCGTGTGACCTTCCGTTGTTGGGTCAGGCCAAGCAGGAGGATTCTACTGCCGTGTGACCTTCCGTTGTTGGGTCAGGCCACGAAGGAGGATTCTACTGCCGTGTGACCTTCCATTGTTGGGTCAGGCCACGAAGGAGGATTCTACTGCCGTGTGACCTTCTGTTGTTGGGTCAGGCCATGAAGGAGGATTCTACTGCCGTGTGACCTTCTGTTGTTGGGTCAGGCCACGGAGGAGGATTCTACTGCCGTGTGACCTTCTGTTGTTGGGTCAGGCCAAGCAGGAGGATTCTACTGCCGTGTGACCTTCCGTTGTTGGGTCAGGCCAAGGAGGAGGATTATACTGCCGTGTGACCTTCCGTTGTTGGGTCAGGCCAAGCAGGAGGATTCTACTGCCGTGTGACCTTCTGTTGTTGGGTCAGGCCAAGCAGGAGGATTCTACTGCCGTGTGACCTTCCATTGTTGGGTCAGGCCAAGCAGGAGGATTATACTGCCGTGTGACCTTCCGTTGTTGGGTCAGGCCAAGCAGGAGGATTATACTGCCGTGTGACCTTCCGTTGTTGGGTCAGGCCAAGCAGGAGGATTCTACTGCCGTGTGACCTTCCGTTGTTGGGTCAGGCCACGAAGGAGGATTCTACTGCCGTGTGACCTTCCATTGTTGGGTCAGGCCACGAAGGAGGATTCTACTGCCGTGTGACCTTCTGTTGTTGGGTCAGGCCATGAAGGAGGATTCTACTGCCGTGTGACCTTCTGTTGTTGGGTCAGGCCACGAAGGAGGATTCTACTGCCGTGTGACCTTCTGTTGTTGGGTCAGGCCAAGCAGGAGGATTCTACTGCCGTGTGACCTTCTGTTGTTGGGTCAGGCCACGAAGGAGGATTCTACTGCCGTGTGACCTTCCGTTGTTGGGTCAGGCCAAGCAGGAGGATTCTACTGCCGTGTGACCTTCCGTTGTTGGGTCAGGCCAAGCAGGAGGATTATACTGCCGTGTGACCTTCCGTTGTTGGGTCAGGCCAAGCAGGAGGATTCTACTGCCGTGTGACCTTCCGTTGTTGGGTCAGGCCAAGCAGGAGGATTCTACTGCCGTGTGACCTTCCGTTGTTGGGTCAGGCCACGAAGGAGGATTCTACTGCCGTGTGACCTTCCGTTGTTGGGTCAGGCCACGAAGGAGGATTCTACTGCCGTGTGACCTTCCGTTGTTGGGTCAGGCCACAAAGGAGGATTCTACTGCCGTGTGACCTTCTGTTGTTGGGTCAGGCCACGGAGGAGGATTCTACTGCCGTGTGACCTTCTGTTGTTGGGTCAGGCCACGAAGGAGGATCCTACTGCCGTGTGACCTTCTGTTGTTGGGTCAGGCCAAGCAGGAGGATTATACTGCCGTGTCACCTTCTGTTGTTGGGTCAGGCCAAGCAGGAGGATTATACTGCCGTGTGACCTTCCGTTGTTGGGTCAGGTCAAGCAGGAGGATTCTACTGCCGTGTGACCTTCCGTTGTTGGGTCAGGCCACGAAGGAGGATTATACTGCCGTGTGACCTTCCGTTGTTGGGTCAGGCCAAGCAGGAGGATTATACTGCCGTGTGACCTTCCGTTGTTGGGTCAGGCCAAGCAGGAGGATTCTACTGCCGTGTGACCTTCCGTTGTTGGGTCAGGCCAAGCAGGAGGATTCTACTGCCGTGTGACCTTCCGTTGTTGGGTCAGACCACGAAGGAGGATTCTACTGCCATGTGACCTTCTGTTGTTGGGTCAGGCCACGAAGGAGGATTCTACTGCCGTGTGACCTTCCATTGTTGGGTCAGGCCACGAAGGAGGATTCTACTGCCGTGTGACCTTCCGTTGTTGGGTCAGGCCAAGCAGGAGGATTATACTGCCGTGTGACCTTCCGTTGTTGGGTCAGGCCAAGCAGGAGGATTCTACTGCCGTGTGACCTTCCGTTGTTGGGTCAGGCCACGAAGGAGGATTCTACTGCCGTGTGACCTTCCATTGTTGGGTCAGGCCACGAAGGAGGATTCTACTGCCGTGTGACCTTCTGTTGTTGGGTCAGGCCACGAAGGAGGATCCTACTGCCGTGTGACCTTCTGTTGTTGGGTCAGGCCAAGCAGGAGGATTATACTGCCGTGTCACCTTCCGTTGTTGGGTCAGGCCAAGCAGGAGGATTATACTGCCGTGTGACCTTCCGTTGTTGGGTCAGGCCAAGCAGGAGGATTCTACTGCCGTGTGACCTTCTGTTGTTGGGTCAGGCCAAGCAGGAGGATTCTACTGCCGTGTGACCTTCCGTTGTTGGGTCAGGCCAAGCAGGAGGATTATACTGCCGTGTGACCTTCCGTTGTTGGGTCAGGCCAAGCAGGAGGATTCTACTGCCGTGTGACCTTCCGTTGTTGGGTCAGGCCAAGCAGGAGGATTCTACTGCCGTGTGACCTTCCGTTGTTGGGTCAGACCACGAAGGAGGATTCTACTGCCATGTGACCTTCTGTTGTTGGGTCAGGCCACGAAGGAGGATTCTACTGCCGTGTGACCTTCCATTGTTGGGTCAGGCCACGAAGGAGGATTCTACTGCCGTGTGACCTTCCGTTGTTGGGTCAGGCCAAGCAGGAGGATTATACTGCCGTGTGACCTTCCGTTGTTGGGTCAGGCCAAGCAGGAGGATTCTACTGCCGTGTGACCTTCCGTTGTTGGGTCAGGCCACGAAGGAGGATTCTACTGCCGTGTGACCTTCCATTGTTGGGTCAGGCCACGAAGGAGGATTCTACTGCCGTGTGACCTTCTGTTGTTGGGTCAGGCCATGAAGGAGGATTCTACTGCCGTGTGACCTTCTGTTGTTGGGTCAGGCCACGGAGGAGGATTCTACTGCCGTGTGACCTTCTGTTGTTGGGTCAGGCCAAGCAGGAGGATTCTACTGCCGTGTGACCTTCCGTTGTTGGGTCAGGCCAAGGAGGAGGATTATACTGCCGTGTGACCTTCCGTTGTTGGGTCAGGCCAAGCAGGAGGATTCTACTGCCGTGTGACCTTCTGTTGTTGGGTCAGGCCAAGCAGGAGGATTCTACTGCCGTGTGACCTTCCATTGTTGGGTCAGGCCAAGCAGGAGGATTATACTGCCGTGTGACCTTCCGTTGTTGGGTCAGGCCAAGCAGGAGGATTATACTGCCGTGTGACCTTCCGTTGTTGGGTCAGGCCAAGCAGGAGGATTCTACTGCCGTGTGACCTTCCGTTGTTGGGTCAGGCCACGAAGGAGGATTCTACTGCCGTGTGACCTTCCATTGTTGGGTCAGGCCACGAAGGAGGATTCTACTGCCGTGTGACCTTCTGTTGTTGGGTCAGGCCATGAAGGAGGATTCTACTGCCGTGTGACCTTCTGTTGTTGGGTCAGGCCACGAAGGAGGATTCTACTGCCGTGTGACCTTCTGTTGTTGGGTCAGGCCAAGCAGGAGGATTCTACTGCCGTGTGACCTTCTGTTGTTGGGTCAGGCCACGAAGGAGGATTCTACTGCCGTGTGACCTTCCGTTGTTGGGTCAGGCCAAGCAGGAGGATTCTACTGCCGTGTGACCTTCCGTTGTTGGGTCAGACCACGAAGGAGGATTCTACTGCCATGTGACCTTCTGTTGTTGGGTCAGGCCACGAAGGAGGATTCTACTGCCGTGTGACCTTCCATTGTTGGGTCAGGCCACGAAGGAGGATTCTACTGCCGTGTGACCTTCCGTTGTTGGGTCAGGCCAAGCAGGAGGATTATACTGCCGTGTGACCTTCCGTTGTTGGGTCAGGCCAAGCAGGAGGATTCTACTGCCGTGTGACCTTCTGTTGTTGGGTCAGGCCAAGCAGGAGGATTCTACTGCCGTGTGACCTTCCATTGTTGGGTCAGGCCAAGCAGGAGGATTATACTGCCGTGTGACCTTCCGTTGTTGGGTCAGGCCAAGCAGGAGGATTATACTGCCGTGTGACCTTCCGTTGTTGGGTCAGGCCAAGCAGGAGGATTCTACTGCCGTGTGACCTTCCGTTGTTGGGTCAGGCCACGAAGGAGGATTCTACTGCCGTGTGACCTTCCATTGTTGGGTCAGGCCACGAAGGAGGATTCTACTGCCGTGTGACCTTCTGTTGTTGGGTCAGGCCACGGAGGAGGATTCTACTGCCGTGTGACCTTCTGTTGTTGGGTCAGGCCACGAAGGAGGATTATACTGCCGTGTGACCTTCCGTTGTTGGGTCAGGCCAAGCAGGAGGATTATACTGCCGTGTGACCTTCCGTTGTTGGGTCAGGCCAAGCAGGAGGATTATACTGCCGTGTGACCTTCCGTTGTTGGGTCAGGCCAAGCAGGAGGATTCTACTGCCGTGTGACCTTCCGTTGTTGGGTCAGGCCACGAAGGAGGATTCTACTGCCGTGTGACCTTCTGTTGTTGGGTCAGGCCATGAAGGAGGATTCTACTGCCGTGTGACCTTCTGTTGTTGGGTCAGGCCACGAAGGAGGATTCTACTGCCGTGTGACCTTCTGTTGTTGGGTCAGGCCAAGCAGGAGGATTCTACTGCCGTGTGACCTTCTGTTGTTGGGTCAGGCCACGAAGGAGGATTCTACTGCCGTGTGACCTTCTGTTGTTGGGTCAGGCCACGAAGGAGGATTCTACTGCCGTGTGACCTTCTGTTGTTGGGTCAGGCCAAGCAGGAGGATTCTACTGCCGTGTGACCTTCTGTTGTTGGGTCAGGCCACGAAGGAGGATTCTACTGCCGTGTGACCTTCCGTTGTTGGGTCAGGCCAAGCAGGAGGATTCTACTGCCGTGTGACCTTCCGTTGTTGGGTCAGACCACGAAGGAGGATTCTACTGCCATGTGACCTTCTGTTGTTGGGTCAGGCCACGAAGGAGGATTCTACTGCCGTGTGACCTTCCATTGTTGGGTCAGGCCACGAAGGAGGATTCTACTGCCGTGTGACCTTCCGTTGTTGGGTCAGGCCAAGCAGGAGGATTATACTGCCGTGTGACCTTCCGTTGTTGGGTCAGGCCAAGCAGGAGGATTCTACTGCCGTGTGACCTTCTGTTGTTGGGTCAGGCCAAGCAGGAGGATTCTACTGCCGTGTGACCTTCCATTGTTGGGTCAGGCCAAGCAGGAGGATTATACTGCCGTGTGACCTTCCGTTGTTGGGTCAGGCCAAGCAGGAGGATTATACTGCCGTGTGACCTTCCGTTGTTGGGTCAGGCCAAGCAGGAGGATTCTACTGCCGTGTGACCTTCCGTTGTTGGGTCAGGCCACGAAGGAGGATTCTACTGCCGTGTGACCTTCCATTGTTGGGTCAGGCCACGAAGGAGGATTCTACTGCCGTGTGACCTTCTGTTGTTGGGTCAGGCCACGAAGGAGGATTCTACTGCCGTGTGACCTGTTGTTGGGTCAGGCCAAGCAGGAGGATTCTACTGCCGTGTGACCTTCTGTTGTTGGGTCAGGCCACGAAGGAGGATTCTACTGCCGTGTGACCTTCCGTTGTTGGGTCAGGCCACAAAGGAGGATTCTACTGCCGTGTGACCTTCTGTTGTTGGGTCAGGCCACGGAGGAGGATTCTACTGCCATGTGACCTTCCGTTGTTGGGTCAGGCCACGAAGGAGGATTCTACTGCCGTGTGACCTTCTGTTGTTGGGTCAGGCCATGAAGGAGGATTATACTGCCGTGTGACCTTCCGTTGTTGGGTCAGGTCAAGCAGGAGGATTCTACTGCCGTGTGACCTTCCGTTGTTGGGTCAGGCCACGAAGGAGGATTATACTGCCGTGTGACCTTCCGTTGTTGGGTCAGGCCAAGCAGGAGGATTATACTGCCGTGTGACCTTCCGTTGTTGGGTCAGGCCAAGCAGGAGGATTCTACTGCCGTGTGACCTTCCGTTGTTGGGTCAGGCCAAGCAGGAGGATTCTACTGCCGTGTGACCTTCCGTTGTTGGGTCAGACCACGAAGGAGGATTCTACTGCCATGTGACCTTCTGTTGTTGGGTCAGGCCACGAAGGAGGATTCTACTGCCGTGTGACCTTCCGTTGTTGGGTCAGGCCACAAAGGAGGATTCTACTGCCGTGTGACCTTCTGTTGTTGGGTCAGGCCACGGAGGAGGATTCTACTGCCGTGTGACCTTCTGTTGTTGGGTCAGGCCACGAAGGAGGATTATACTGCCGTGTGACCTTCCGTTGTTGGGTCAGGCCAAGCAGGAGGATTATACTGCCGTGTGACCTTCCGTTGTTGGGTCAGGCCAAGCAGGAGGATTATACTGCCGTGTGACCTTCCGTTGTTGGGTCAGGCCAAGCAGGAGGATTCTACTGCCGTGTGACCTTCCGTTGTTGGGTCAGGCCACGAAGGAGGATTCTACTGCCGTGTGACCTTCTGTTGTTGGGTCAGGCCATGAAGGAGGATTCTACTGCCGTGTGACCTTCTGTTGTTGGGTCAGGCCACGAAGGAGGATTCTACTGCCGTGTGACCTTCTGTTGTTGGGTCAGGCCAAGCAGGAGGATTCTACTGCCGTGTGACCTTCTGTTGTTGGGTCAGGCCACGAAGGAGGATTCTACTGCCGTGTGACCTTCCGTTGTTGGGTCAGGCCAAGCAGGAGGATTCTACTGCCGTGTGACCTTCCGTTGTTGGGTCAGACCACGAAGGAGGATTCTACTGCCATGTGACCTTCTGTTGTTGGGTCAGGCCACGAAGGAGGATTCTACTGCCGTGTGACCTTCCATTGTTGGGTCAGGCCACGAAGGAGGATTCTACTGCCGTGTGACCTTCCGTTGTTGGGTCAGGCCAAGCAGGAGGATTATACTGCCGTGTGACCTTCCGTTGTTGGGTCAGGCCAAGCAGGAGGATTCTACTGCCGTGTGACCTTCTGTTGTTGGGTCAGGCCAAGCAGGAGGATTCTACTGCCGTGTGACCTTCCATTGTTGGGTCAGGCCAAGCAGGAGGATTATACTGCCGTGTGACCTTCCGTTGTTGGGTCAGGCCAAGCAGGAGGATTATACTGCCGTGTGACCTTCCGTTGTTGGGTCAGGCCAAGCAGGAGGATTCTACTGCCGTGTGACCTTCCGTTGTTGGGTCAGGCCACGAAGGAGGATTCTACTGCCGTGTGACCTTCCATTGTTGGGTCAGGCCACGAAGGAGGATTCTACTGCCGTGTGACCTTCTGTTGTTGGGTCAGGCCATGAAGGAGGATTCTACTGCCGTGTGACCTTCTGTTGTTGGGTCAGGCCACGAAGGAGGATTCTACTGCCGTGTGACCTTCTGTTGTTGGGTCAGGCCAAGCAGGAGGATTCTACTGCCGTGTGACCTTCTGTTGTTGGGTCAGGCCACGAAGGAGGATTCTACTGCCGTGTGACCTTCCGTTGTTGGGTCAGGCCACAAAGGAGGATTCTACTGCCGTGTGACCTTCTGTTGTTGGGTCAGGCCACGGAGGAGGATTCTACTGCCGTGTGACCTTCCGTTGTTGGGTCAGGCCACGAAGGAGGATTCTACTGCCGTGTGACCTTCTGTTGTTGGGTCAGGCCATGAAGGAGGATTATACTGCCGTGTGACCTTCCGTTGTTGGGTCAGGTCAAGCAGGAGGATTCTACTGCCGTGTGACCTTCCGTTGTTGGGTCAGGCCACGAAGGAGGATTATACTGCCGTGTGACCTTCCGTTGTTGGGTCAGGCCAAGCAGGAGGATTATACTGCCGTGTGACCTTCCGTTGTTGGGTCAGGCCAAGCAGGAGGATTCTACTGCCGTGTGACCTTCCGTTGTTGGGTCAGGCCAAGCAGGAGGATTCTACTGCCGTGTGACCTTCCGTTGTTGGGTCAGACCACGAAGGAGGATTCTACTGCCATGTGACCTTCTGTTGTTGGGTCAGGCCACGAAGGAGGATTCTACTGCCGTGTGACCTTCCGTTGTTGGGTCAGGCCACAAAGGAGGATTCTACTGCCGTGTGACCTTCTGTTGTTGGGTCAGGCCACGGAGGAGGATTCTACTGCCGTGTGACCTTCTGTTGTTGGGTCAGGCCACGAAGGAGGATTATACTGCCGTGTGACCTTCCGTTGTTGGGTCAGGCCAAGCAGGAGGATTATACTGCCGTGTGACCTTCCGTTGTTGGGTCAGGCCAAGCAGGAGGATTATACTGCCGTGTGACCTTCCGTTGTTGGGTCAGGCCAAGCAGGAGGATTCTACTGCCGTGTGACCTTCCGTTGTTGGGTCAGGCCACGAAGGAGGATTCTACTGCCGTGTGACCTTCTGTTGTTGGGTCAGGCCATGAAGGAGGATTCTACTGCCGTGTGACCTTCTGTTGTTGGGTCAGGCCACGAAGGAGGATTCTACTGCCGTGTGACCTTCTGTTGTTGGGTCAGGCCAAGCAGGAGGATTCTACTGCCGTGTGACCTTCTGTTGTTGGGTCAGGCCACGAAGGAGGATTCTACTGCCGTGTGACCTTCCGTTGTTGGGTCAGGCCACGAAGGAGGATTCTACTGCCGTGTGACCTTCTGTTGTTGGGTCAGGCCACGGAGGAGGATTCTACTGCCGTGTGACCTTCCGTTGTTGGGTCAGGCCACGAAGGAGGATTCTACTGCCGTGTGACCTTCTGTTGTTGGGTCAGGCCATGAAGGAGGATTATACTGCCGTGTGACCTTCCGTTGTTGGGTCAGGTCAAGCAGGAGGATTCTACTGCCGTGTGACCTTCCGTTGTTGGGTCAGGCCACGAAGGAGGATTATACTGCCGTGTGACCTTCCATTGTTGGGTCAGGCCACGAAGGAGGATTCTACTGCCGTGTGACCTTCTGTTGTTGGGTCAGGCCATGAAGGAGGATTCTACTGCCGTGTGACCTTCTGTTGTTGGGTCAGGCCACGAAGGAGGATTCTACTGCCGTGTGACCTTCTGTTGTTGGGTCAGGCCAAGCAGGAGGATTCTACTGCCGTGTGACCTTCTGTTGTTGGGTCAGGCCACGAAGGAGGATTCTACTGCCGTGTGACCTTCCGTTGTTGGGTCAGGCCACAAAGGAGGATTCTACTGCCGTGTGACCTTCTGTTGTTGGGTCAGGCCACGGAGGAGGATTCTACTGCCGTGTGACCTTCTGTTGTTGGGTCAGGCCACGAAGGAGGATCCTACTGCCGTGTGACCTTCTGTTGTTGGGTCAGGCCAAGCAGGAGGATTATACTGCCGTGTTACCTTCCGTTGTTGGGTCAGGCCAAGCAGGAGGATTATACTGCCGTGTGACCTTCCGTTGTTGGGTCAGGCCAAGCAGGAGGATCCTACTGCCGTGTGACCTTCTGTTGTTGGGTCAGGCCAAGCAGGAGGATCCTACTGCCGTGTGACCTTCTGTTGTTGGGTCAGGCCAAGCAGGAGGATTATACTGCCGTGTGACCTTCCGTTGTTGGGTCAGGTCAAGCAGGAGGATTCTACTGCCGTGTGACCTTCCGTTGTTGGGTCAGGCCACGAAGGAGGATTATACTGCCGTGTGACCTTCCGTTGTTGGGTCAGGCCAAGCAGGAGGATTATACTGCCGTGTGACCTTCCGTTGTTGGGTCAGGCCAAGCAGGAGGATTCTACTGCCGTGTGACCTTCCGTTGTTGGGTCAGGCCAAGCAGGAGGATTCTACTGCCGTGTGACCTTCCGTTGTTGGGTCAGGCCAAGCAGGAGGATTCTACTGCCGTGTGACCTTCCGTTGTTGGGTCAGGCCACGAAGGAGGATTCTACTGCCGTGTGACCTTCCATTGTTGGGTCAGGCCACGAAGGAGGATTCTACTGCCGTGTGACCTTCTGTTGTTGGGTCAGGCCATGAAGGAGGATTCTACTGCCGTGTGACCTTCTGTTGTTGGGTTAGGCCACGAAGGAGGATTCTACTGCCGTGTGACCTTCTGTTGTTGGGTCAGGCCAAGCAGGAGGATTCTACTGCCGTGTGACCTTCTGTTGTTGGGTCAGGCCACGAAGGAGGATTCTACTGCCGTGTGACCTTCCGTAGTTGGGTCAGGCCACAAAGGAGGATTCTACTGCCGTGTGACCTTCTGTTGTTGGGTCAGGCCACGGAGGAGGATTCTACTGCCGTGTGACCTTCTGTTGTTGGGTCAGGCCACGAAGGAGGATCCTACTGCCGTGTGACCTTCTGTTGTTGGGTCAGGCCAAGCAGGAGGATTATACTGCCGTGTCACCTTCTGTTGTTGGGTCAGGCCAAGCAGGAGGATTATACTGCCGTGTGACCTTCCGTTGTTGGGTCAGGTCAAGCAGGAGGATTCTACTGCCGTGTGACCTTCCGTTGTTGGGTCAGGCCACGAAGGAGGATTATACTGCCGTGTGACCTTCCGTTGTTGGGTCAGGCCAAGCAGGAGGATTATACTGCCGTGTGACCTTCCGTTGTTGGGTCAGGCCAAGCAGGAGGATTCTACTGCCGTGTGACCTTCCGTTGTTGGGTCAGGCCAAGCAGGAGGATTCTACTGCCGTGTGACCTTCCGTTGTTGGGTCAGACCACGAAGGAGGATTCTACTGCCATGTGACCTTCTGTTGTTGGGTCAGGCCACGAAGGAGGATTCTACTGCCGTGTGACCTTCCATTGTTGGGTCAGGCCACGAAGGAGGATTCTACTGCCGTGTGACCTTCTGTTGTTGGGTCAGGCCAAGCAGGAGGATTATACTGCCGTGTCACCTTCCGTTGTTGGGTCAGGCCAAGCAGGAGGATTATACTGCCGTGTGACCTTCCGTTGTTGGGTCAGGCCAAGCAGGAGGATTCTACTGCCGTGTGACCTTCTGTTGTTGGGTCAGGCCAAGCAGGAGGATTCTACTGCCGTGTGACCTTCCGTTGTTGGGTCAGGCCAAGCAGGAGGATTATACTGCCGTGTGACCTTCCGTTGTTGGGTCAGGCCAAGCAGGAGGATTCTACTGCCGTGTGACCTTCCGTTGTTGGGTCAGGCCACGCAGGAGGATTCTACTGCCGTGTGACCTTCCATTGTTGGGTCAGGCCACGAAGGAGGATTCTACTGCCGTGTGACCTTCTGTTGTTGGGTCAGGCCATGAAGGAGGATTCTACTGCCGTGTGACCTTCTGTTGTTGGGTCAGGCCACGGAGGAGGATTCTACTGCCGTGTGACCTTCTGTTGTTGGGTCAGGCCAAGCAGGAGGATTCTACTGCCGTGTGACCTTCCGTTGTTGGGTCAGGCCAAGCAGGAGGATTATACTGCCGTGTGACCTTCCGTTGTTGGGTCAGGCCAAGCAGGAGGATTCTACTGCCGTGTGACCTTCTGTTGTTGGGTCAGGCCAAGCAGGAGGATTCTACTGCCGTGTGACCTTCCATTGTTGGGTCAGGCCAAGCAGGAGGATTATACTGCCGTGTGACCTTCCGTTGTTGGGTCAGGCCAAGCAGGAGGATTATACTGCCGTGTGACCTTCCGTTGTTGGGTCAGGCCAAGCAGGAGGATTCTACTGCCGTGTGACCTTCCGTTGTTGGGTCAGGCCACGAAGGAGGATTCTACTGCCGTGTGACCTTCCATTGTTGGGTCAGGCCACGAAGGAGGATTCTACTGCCGTGTGACCTTCTGTTGTTGGGTCAGGCCATGAAGGAGGATTCTACTGCCGTGTGACCTTCTGTTGTTGGGTCAGGCCACGAAGGAGGATTCTACTGCCGTGTGACCTTCCGTTGTTGGGTCAGGCCACGAAGGAGGATTATACTGCCGTGTGACCTTCCGTTGTTGGGTCAGGCCAAGCAGGAGGATTATACTGCCGTGTGACCTTCCGTTGTTGGGTCAGGCCAAGCAGGAGGATTCTACTGCCGTGTGACCTTCCGTTGTTGGGTCAGGCCAAGCAGGAGGATTCTACTGCCGTGTGACCTTCCGTTGTTGGGTCAGACCACGAAGGAGGATTCTACTGCCATGTGACCTTCTGTTGTTGGGTCAGGCCACGAAGGAGGATTCTACTGCCGTGTGACCTTCCGTTGTTGGGTCAGGCCACAAAGGAGGATTCTACTGCCGTGTGACCTTCTGTTGTTGGGTCAGGCCACGGAGGAGGATTCTACTGCCGTGTGACCTTCTGTTGTTGGGTCAGGCCACGAAGGAGGATTATACTGCCGTGTGACCTTCCGTTGTTGGGTCAGGCCAAGCAGGAGGATTATACTGCCGTGTGACCTTCCGTTGTTGGGTCAGGCCAAGCAGGAGGATTATACTGCCGTGTGACCTTCCGTTGTTGGGTCAGGCCAAGCAGGAGGATTCTACTGCCGTGTGACCTTCTGTTGTTGGGTCAGGCCAAGCAGGAGGATTCTACTGCCGTGTGACCTTCTGTTGTTGGGTCAGGCCACGAAGGAGGATTCTACTGCCGTGTGACCTTCCGTTGTTGGGTCAGGCCACAAAGGAGGATTCTACTGCCGTGTGACCTTCTGTTGTTGGGTCAGGCCACGGAGGAGGATTCTACTGCCGTGTGACCTTCCGTTGTTGGGTCAGGCCACGAAGGAGGATTCTACTGCCGTGTGACCTTCCGTTGTTGGGTCAGACCACGAAGGAGGATTCTACTGCCATGTGACCTTCTGTTGTTGGGTCAGGCCACGAAGGAGGATTCTACTGCCGTGTGACCTTCCGTTGTTGGGTCAGGCCAAGCAGGAGGATTCTACTGCCGTGTGACCTTCCGTTGTTGGGTCAGGCCAAGCAGGAGGATTCTACTGCCGTGTGACCTTCCGTTGTTGGGTCAGACCACGAAGGAGGATTCTACTGCCATGTGACCTTCTGTTGTTGGGTCAGGCCACGAAGGAGGATTCTACTGCCGTGTGACCTTCCGTTGTTGGGTCAGGCCACAAAGGAGGATTCTACTGCCGTGTGACCTTCTGTTGTTGGGTCAGGCCACGGAGGAGGATTCTACTGCCGTGTGACCTTCTGTTATTGGGTCAGGCCACGAAGGAGGATCCTACTGCCGTGTGACCTTCTGTTGTTGGGTCAGGCCAAGCAGGAGGATTATACTGCCGTGTCACCTTCTGTTGTTGGGTCAGGCCAAGCAGGAGGATTATACTGCCGTGTGACCTTCCGTTGTTGGGTCAGGTCAAGCAGGAGGATTCTACTGCCGTGTGACCTTCCGTTGTTGGGTCAGGCCACGAAGGAGGATTATACTGCCGTGTGACCTTCCGTTGTTGGGTCAGGCCAAGCAGGAGGATTATACTGCCGTGTGACCTTCCGTTGTTGGGTCAGGCCAAGCAGGAGGATTCTACTGCCGTGTGACCTTCCGTTGTTGGGTCAGGCCAAGCAGGAGGATTCTACTGCCGTGTGACCTTCCGTTGTTGGGTCAGACCACGAAGGAGGATTCTACTGCCATGTGACCTTCTGTTGTTGGGTCAGGCCACGAAGGAGGATTCTACTGCCGTGTGACCTTCCATTGTTGGGTCAGGCCACGAAGGAGGATTCTACTGCCGTGTGACCTTCCGTTGTTGGGTCAGGCCAAGCAGGAGGATTATACTGCCGTGTGACCTTCCATTGTTGGGTCAGGCCACGAAGGAGGATTCTACTGCCGTGTGACCTTCTGTTGTTGGGTCAGGCCACGAAGGAGGATTCTACTGCCGTGTGACCTTCTGTTGTTGGGTCAGGCCAAGCAGGAGGATTATACTGCCGTGTCACCTTCTGTTGTTGGGTCAGGCCAAGCAGGAGGATTATACTGCCGTGTGACCTTCCGTTGTTGGGTCAGGTCAAGCAGGAGGATTCTACTGCCGTGTGACTTTCCGTTGTTGGGTCAGGCCACGAAGGAGGATTATACTGCCGTGTGACCTTCCGTTGTTGGGTCAGGCCACGCAGGAGGATTATACTGCCGTGTGACCTTCCGTTGTTGGGTCAGGCCAAGCAGGAGGATTCTACTGCCGTGTGACCTTCCGTTGTTGGGTCAGGCCAAGCAGGAGGATTCTACTGCCGTGTGACCTTCCGTTGTTGGGTCAGACCACGAAGGAGGATTCTACTGCCATGTGACCTTCTGTTGTTGGGTCAGGCCACGAAGGAGGATTCTACTGCCGTGTGACCTTCCATTGTTGGGTCAGGCCACGAAGGAGGATTCTACTGCCGTGTGACCTTCCATTGTTGGGTCAGGCCACGAAGGAGGATTCTACTGCCGTGTGACCTTCCGTTGTTGGGTCAGGCCAAGCAGGAGGATTATACTGCCGTGTGACCTTCCATTGTTGGGTCAGGCCACGAAGGAGGATTCTACTGCCGTGTGACCTTCTGTTGTTGGGTCAGGCCACGAAGGAGGATTCTACTGCCGTGTGACCTTCTGTTGTTGGGTCAGGCCAAGCAGGAGGATTATACTGCCGTGTCACCTTCTGTTGTTGGGTCAGGCCAAGCAGGAGGATTATACTGCCGTGTGACCTTCCGTTGTTGGGTCAGGTCAAGCAGGAGGATTCTACTGCCGTGTGACCTTCCGTTGTTGGGTCAGGCCACGAAGGAGGATTATACTGCCGTGTGACCTTCCGTTGTTGGGTCAGGCCAAGCAGGAGGATTATACTGCCGTGTGACCTTCCGTTGTTGGGTCAGGCCAAGCAGGAGGATTCTACTGCCGTGTGACCTTCCGTTGTTGGGTCAGGCCAAGCAGGAGGATTCTACTGCCGTGTGACCTTCCGTTGTTGGGTCAGACCACGAAGGAGGATTCTACTGCCATGTGACCTTCTGTTGTTGGGTCAGGCCACGAAGGAGGATTCTACTGCCGTGTGACCTTCCATTGTTGGGTCAGGCCACGAAGGAGGATTCTACTGCCGTGTGACCTTCCGTTGTTGGGTCAGGCCAAGCAGGAGGATTATACTGCCGTGTGACCTTCCATTGTTGGGTCAGGCCACGAAGGAGGATTCTACTGCCGTGTGACCTTCTGTTGTTGGGTCAGGCCACGAAGGAGGATCCTACTGCCGTGTGACCTTCTGTTGTTGGGTCAGGCCAAGCAGGAGGATTATACTGCCGTGTCACCTTCCGTTGTTGGGTCAGGCCAAGCAGGAGGATTATACTGCCGTGTGACCTTCCGTTGTTGGGTCAGGCCAAGCAGGAGGATTCTACTGCCGTGTGACCTTCTGTTGTTGGGTCAGGCCAAGCAGGAGGATTCTACTGCCGTGTGACCTTCCGTTGTTGGGTCAGGCCAAGCAGGAGGATTATACTGCCGTGTGACCTTCCGTTGTTGGGTCAGGCCAAGCAGGAGGATTATACTGCCGTGTGACCTTCCGTTGTTGGGTCAGGCCAAGCAGGAGGATTCTACTGCCGTGTGACCTTCCGTTGTTGGGTCAGGCCACGAAGGAGGATTCTACTGCCGTGTGACCTTCCATTGTTGGGTCAGGCCACGAAGGAGGATTCTACTGCCGTGTGACCTTCTGTTGTTGGGTCAGGCCAAGCAGGAGGATTCTACTGCCGTGTGACCTTCTGTTGTTGGGTCAGGCCACGAAGGAGGATTCTACTGCCGTGTGACCTTCCGTTGTTGGGTCAGGCCACAAAGGAGGATTCTACTGCCGTGTGACCTTCTGTTGTTGGGTCAGGCCACGGAGGAGGATTCTACTGCCGTGTGACCTTCTGTTGTTGGGTCAGGCCACGAAGGAGGATCCTACTGCCGTGTGACCTTCTGTTGTTGGGTCAGGCCAAGCAGGAGGATTATACTGCCGTGTCACCTTCTGTTGTTGGGTCAGGCCAAGCAGGAGGATTATACTGCCGTGTGACCTTCCGTTGTTGGGTCAGGTCAAGCAGGAGGATTCTACTGCCGTGTGACCTTCCGTTGTTGGGTCAGGCCACGAAGGAGGATTATACTGCCGTGTGACCTTCCGTTGTTGGGTCAGGCCAAGCAGGAGGATTATACTGCCGTGTGACCTTCCGTTGTTGGGTCAGGCCAAGCAGGAGGATTCTACTGCCGTGTGACCTTCCGTTGTTGGGTCAGGCCAAGCAGGAGGATTCTACTGCCGTGTGACCTTCCGTTGTTGGGTCAGACCACGAAGGAGGATTCTACTGCCATGTGACCTTCTGTTGTTGGGTCAGGCCACGAAGGAGGATTCTACTGCCGTGTGACCTTCCATTGTTGGGTCAGGCCACAAAGGAGGATTCTACTGCCGTGTGACCTTCTGTTGTTGGGTCAGGCCACGGAGGAGGATTCTACTGCCGTGTGACCTTCTGTTGTTGGGTCAGGCCACGAAGGAGGATTATACTGCCGTGTGACCTTCCGTTGTTGGGTCAGGCCAAGCAGGAGGATTATACTGCCGTGTGACCTTCCGTTGTTGGGTCAGGCCAAGCAGGAGGATTATACTGCCGTGTGACCTTCCGTTGTTGGGTCAGGCCAAGCAGGAGGATTCTACTGCCGTGTGACCTTCCATTGTTGGGTCAGGCCACGAAGGAGGATTCTACTGCCGTGTGACCTTCTGTTGTTGGGTCAGGCCATGAAGGAGGATTCTACTGCCGTGTGACCTTCTGTTGTTGGGTCAGGCCACGAAGGAGGATTCTACTGCCGTGTGACCTTCTGTTGTTGGGTCAGGCCAAGCAGGAGGATTCTACTGCCGTGTGACCTTCTGTTGTTGGGTCAGGCCACGAAGGAGGATTCTACTGCCGTGTGACCTTCCGTTGTTGGGTCAGGCCACAAAGGAGGATTCTACTGCCGTGTGACCTTCTGTTGTTGGGTCAGGCCACGGAGGAGGATTCTACTGCCGTGTGACCTTCCGTTGTTGGGTCAGGCCACGAAGGAGGATTCTACTGCCGTGTGACCTTCTGTTGTTGGGTCAGGCCATGAAGGAGGATTATACTGCCGTGTGACCTTCCGTTGTTGGGTCAGGTCAAGCAGGAGGATTCTACTGCCGTGTGACCTTCCGTTGTTGGGTCAGGCCACGAAGGAGGATTATACTGCCGTGTGACCTTCCGTTGTTGGGTCAGGCCAAGCAGGAGGATTCTACTGCCGTGTGACCTTCCGTTGTTGGGTCAGGCCAAGCAGGAGGATTCTACTGCCGTGTGACCTTCCGTTGTTGGGTCAGACCACGAAGGAGGATTCTACTGCCATGTGACCTTCTGTTGTTGGGTCAGGCCACGAAGGAGGATTCTACTGCCGTGTGACCTTCCGTTGTTGGGTCAGGCCACAAAGGAGGATTCTACTGCCGTGTGACCTTCTGTTGTTGGGTCAGGCCACGGAGGAGGATTCTACTGCCGTGTGACCTTCTGTAATTGGGTCAGGCCACGAAGGAGGATCCTACTGCCGTGTGACCTTCTGTTGTTGGGTCAGGCCAAGCAGGAGGATTATACTGCCGTGTCACCTTCTGTTGTTGGGTCAGGCCAAGCAGGAGGATTATACTGCCGTGTGACCTTCCGTTGTTGGGTCAGGTCAAGCAGGAGGATTCTACTGCCGTGTGACCTTCCGTTGTTGGGTCAGGCCACAAAGGAGGATTCTACTGCCGTGTGACCTTCTGTTGTTGGGTCAGGCCACGGAGGAGGATTCTACTGCCGTGTGACCTTCTGTTGTTGGGTCAGGCCACGAAGGAGGATCCTACTGCCGTGTGACCTTCTGTTGTTGGGTCAGGCCAAGCAGGAGGATTATACTGCCGTGTCACCTTCTGTTGTTGGGTCAGGCCAAGCAGGAGGATTATACTGCCGTGTGACCTTCCGTTGTTGGGTCAGGTCAAGCAGGAGGATTCTACTGCCGTGTGACCTTCCGTTGTTGGGTCAGGCCACGAAGGAGGATTATACTGCCGTGTGACCTTCCGTTGTTGGGTCAGGCCAAGCAGGAGGATTATACTGCCGTGTGACCTTCCGTTGTTGGGTCAGGCCAAGCAGGAGGATTCTACTGCCGTGTGACCTTCCGTTGTTGGGTCAGGCCAAGCAGGAGGATTCTACTGCCGTGTGACCTTCCGTTGTTGGGTCAGACCACGAAGGAGGATTCTACTGCCATGTGACCTTCTGTTGTTGGGTCAGGCCAAGAAGGAGGATTCTACTGCCGTGTGACCTTCCATTGTTGGGTCAGGCCACAAAGGAGGATTCTACTGCCGTGTGACCTTCTGTTGTTGGGTCAGGCCACGGAGGAGGATTCTACTGCCGTGTGACCTTCTGTTGTTGGGTCAGGCCACGAAGGAGGATTATACTGCCGTGTGACCTTCCGTTGTTGGGTCAGGCCAAGCAGGAGGATTATACTGCCGTGTGACCTTCCGTTGTTGGGTCAGGCCAAGCAGGAGGATTATACTGCCGTGTGACCTTCCGTTGTTGGGTCAGGCCAAGCAGGAGGATTCTACTGCCGTGTGACCTTCCGTTGTTGGGTCAGGCCAAGAAGGAGGATTCTACTGCCGTGTGACCTTCCATTGTTGGGTCAGGCCACAAAGGAGGATTCTACTGCCGTGTGACCTTCTGTTGTTGGGTCAGGCCACGAAGGAGGATTATACTGCCGTGTGACCTTCCGTTGTTGGGTCAGGCCAAGAAGGAGGATTCTACTGCCGTGTGACCTTCCATTGTTGGGTCAGGCCACGAAGGAGGATTCTACTGCCGTGTGACCTTCTGTTGTTGGGTCAGGCCATGAAGGAGGATTCTACTGCCGTGTGACCTTCTGTTGTTGGGTCAGGCCACGAAGGAGGATTCTACTGCCGTGTGACCTTCTGTTGTTGGGTCAGGCCAAGCAGGAGGATTCTACTGCCGTGTGACCTTCTGTTGTTGGGTCAGGCCACGAAGGAGGATTCTACTGCCGTGTGACCTTCCGTTGTTGGGTCAGGCCACAAAGGAGGATTCTACTGCCGTGTGACCTTCTGTTGTTGGGTCAGGCCACGGAGGAGGATTCTACTGCCGTGTGACCTTCCGTTGTTGGGTCAGGCCACGAAGGAGGATTCTACTGCCGTGTGACCTTCTGTTGTTGGGTCAGGCCATGAAGGAGGATTATACTGCCGTGTGACCTTCCGTTGTTGGGTCAGGTCAAGCAGGAGGATTCTACTGCCGTGTGACCTTCCGTTGTTGGGTCAGGCCACGAAGGAGGATTATACTGCCGTGTGACCTTCCGTTGTTGGGTCAGGCCAAGCAGGAGGATTCTACTGCCGTGTGACCTTCCGTTGTTGGGTCAGGCCAAGCAGGAGGATTCTACTGCCGTGTGACCTTCCGTTGTTGGGTCAGACCACGAAGGAGGATTCTACTGCCATGTGACCTTCTGTTGTTGGGTCAGGCCACGAAGGAGGATTCTACTGCCGTGTGACCTTCCGTTGTTGGGTCAGGCCACAAAGGAGGATTCTACTGCCGTGTGACCTTCTGTTGTTGGGTCAGGCCACGGAGGAGGATTCTACTGCCGTGTGACCTTCTGTTATTGGGTCAGGCCACGAAGGAGGATCCTACTGCCGTGTGACCTTCTGTTGTTGGGTCAGGCCAAGCAGGAGGATTATACTGCCGTGTCACCTTCTGTTGTTGGGTCAGGCCAAGCAGGAGGATTATACTGCCGTGTGACCTTCCGTTGTTGGGTCAGGTCAAGCAGGAGGATTCTACTGCCGTGTGACCTTCCGTTGTTGGGTCAGGCCACGAAGGAGGATTATACTGCCGTGTGACCTTCCGTTGTTGGGTCAGGCCAAGCAGGAGGATTATACTGCCGTGTGACCTTCCGTTGTTGGGTCAGGCCAAGCAGGAGGATTCTACTGCCGTGTGACCTTCCGTTGTTGGGTCAGGCCAAGCAGGAGGATTCTACTGCCGTGTGACCTTCCGTTGTTGGGTCAGACCACGAAGGAGGATTCTACTGCCATGTGACCTTCTGTTGTTGGGTCAGGCCACGAAGGAGGATTCTACTGCCGTGTGACCTTCCATTGTTGGGTCAGGCCACGAAGGAGGATTCTACTGCCGTGTGACCTTCCGTTGTTGGGTCAGGCCAAGCAGGAGGATTATACTGCCGTGTGACCTTCCATTGTTGGGTCAGGCCACGAAGGAGGATTCTACTGCCGTGTGACCTTCTGTTGTTGGGTCAGGCCACGAAGGAGGATCCTACTGCCGTGTGACCTTCTGTTGTTGGGTCAGGCCAAGCAGGAGGATTATACTGCCGTGTCACCTTCCGTTGTTGGGTCAGGCCAAGCAGGAGGATTATACTGCCGTGTGACCTTCCGTTGTTGGGTCAGGCCAAGCAGGAGGATTCTACTGCCGTGTGACCTTCTGTTGTTGGGTCAGGCCAAGCAGGAGGATTCTACTGCCGTGTGACCTTCCGTTGTTGGGTCAGGCCAAGCAGGAGGATTATACTGCCGTGTGACCTTCCGTTGTTGGGTCAGGCCAAGCAGGAGGATTATACTGCCGTGTGACCTTCCGTTGTTGGGTCAGGCCAAGCAGGAGGATTCTACTGCCGTGTGACCTTCCGTTGTTGGGTCAGGCCACGAAGGAGGATTCTACTGCCGTGTGACCTTCCATTGTTGGGTCAGGCCACGAAGGAGGATTCTACTGCCGTGTGACCTTCTGTTGTTGGGTCAGGCCAAGCAGGAGGATTCTACTGCCGTGTGACCTTCTGTTGTTGGGTCAGGCCACGAAGGAGGATTCTACTGCCGTGTGACCTTCCGTTGTTGGGTCAGGCCACAAAGGAGGATTCTACTGCCGTGTGACCTTCTGTTGTTGGGTCAGGCCACGGAGGAGGATTCTACTGCCGTGTGACCTTCTGTTGTTGGGTCAGGCCACGAAGGAGGATCCTACTGCCGTGTGACCTTCTGTTGTTGGGTCAGGCCAAGCAGGAGGATTATACTGCCGTGTCACCTTCTGTTGTTGGGTCAGGCCAAGCAGGAGGATTATACTGCCGTGTGACCTTCCGTTGTTGGGTCAGGTCAAGCAGGAGGATTCTACTGCCGTGTGACCTTCCGTTGTTGGGTCAGGCCACGAAGGAGGATTATACTGCCGTGTGACCTTCCGTTGTTGGGTCAGGCCAAGCAGGAGGATTATACTGCCGTGTGACCTTCCGTTGTTGGGTCAGGCCAAGCAGGAGGATTCTACTGCCGTGTGACCTTCCGTTGTTGGGTCAGGCCAAGCAGGAGGATTCTACTGCCGTGTGACCTTCCGTTGTTGGGTCAGACCACGAAGGAGGATTCTACTGCCATGTGACCTTCTGTTGTTGGGTCAGGCCACGAAGGAGGATTCTACTGCCGTGTGACCTTCCATTGTTGGGTCAGGCCACGAAGGAGGATTCTACTGCCGTGTGACCTTCCGTTGTTGGGTCAGGCCAAGCAGGAGGATTATACTGCCGTTGTGACCTTCCGTTGTTGGGTCAGGCCAAGCAGGAGGATTCTACTGCCGTGTGACCTTCCGTTGTTGGGTCAGGCCACGAAGGAGGATTCTACTGCCGTGTGACCTTCCATTGTTGGGTCAGGCCACGAAGGAGGATTCTACCTGCCGTGTGACCTTCTGTTGTTGGGTCAGGCCATGAAGGAGGATTCTACTGCCGTGTGACCTTCTGTTGTTGGGTCAGGCCACGGATGAGGATTCTACTGCCGTGTGACCTTCTGTTGTTGGGTCAGGCCAAGCAGGAGGATTCTACTGCCGTGTGACCTTCCGTTGTTGGGTCAGGCCAAGCAGGAGGATTATACTGCCGTGTGACCTTCCGTTGTTGGGTCAGGCCAAGCAGGAGGATTCTACTGCCGTGTGACCTTCTGTTGTTGGGTCAGGCCAAGCAGGAGGATTCTACTGCCGTGTGACCTTCCGTTGTTGGGTCAGGCCAAGCAGGAGGATTATACTGCCGTGTGACCTTCCGTTGTTGGGTCAGGCCAAGCAGGAGGATTATACTGCCGTGTGACCTTCCGTTGTTGGGTCAGGCCAAGCAGGAGGATTCTACTGCCGTGTGACCTTCCGTTGTTGGGTCAGGCCACGAAGGAGGATTCTACTGCCGTGTGACCTTGCATTGTTGGGTCAGGCCACGAAGGAGGATTCTACTGCCGTGTGACCTTCTGTTGTTGGGTCAGGCCATGAAGGAGGATTCTACTGCCGTGTGACCTTCTGTTGTTGGGTCAGGCCACGAAGGAGGATTCTACTGCCGTGTGACCTTCTGTTGTTGGGTCAGGCCAAGCAGGAGGATTCTACTGCCGTGTGACCTTCTGTTGTTGGGTCAGGCCACGAAGGAGGATTCTACTGCCGTGTGACCTTCCGTTGTTGGGTCAGGCCACAAAGGAGGATTCTACTGCCGTGTGACCTTCTGTTGTTGGGTCAGGCCACGGAGGAGGATTCTACTGCCGTGTGACCTCCTGTTGTTGGGTCAGGCCACGAAGGAGGATTCTACTGCCGTGTGACCTTCTGTTGTTGGGTCAGGCCACGAAGGAGGATTATACTGCCGTGTGACCTTCCGTTGTTGGGTCAGGTCAAGCAGGAGGATTCTACTGCCGTGTGACCTTCCGTTGTTGGGTCAGGCCACGAAGGAGGATTATACTGCCGTGTGACCTTCCGTTGTTGGGTCAGGCCAAGCAGGAGGATTATACTGCCGTGTGACCTTCCGTTGTTGGGTCAGGCCAAGCAGGAGGATTCTACTGCCGTGTGACCTTCCGTTGTTGGGTCAGGCCAAGCAGGAGGATTCTACTGCCGTGTGACCTTCCGTTGTTGGGTCAGACCACGAAGGAGGATTCTACTGCCATGTGACCTTCTGTTGTTGGGTCAGGCCACGAAGGAGGATTCTACTGCCGTGTGACCTTCCATTGTTGGGTCAGGCCACGAAGGAGGATTCTACTGCCGTGTGACCTTCCGTTGTTGGGTCAGGCCAAGCAGGAGGATTATACTGCCGTTGTGACCTTCCGTTGTTGGGTCAGGCCAAGCAGGAGGATTCTACTGCCGTGTGACCTTCCGTTGTTGGGTCAGGCCACGAAGGAGGATTCTACTGCCGTGTGACCTTCCATTGTTGGGTCAGGCCACGAAGGAGGATTCTACTGCCGTGTGACCTTCTGTTGTTGGGTCAGGCCATGAAGGAGGATTCTACTGCCGTGTGACCTTCTGTTGTTGGGTCAGGCCACGGATGAGGATTCTACTGCCGTGTGACCTTCTGTTGTTGGGTCAGGCCAAGCAGGAGGATTCTACTGCCGTGTGACCTTCCGTTGTTGGGTCAGGCCAAGCAGGAGGATTATACTGCCGTGTGACCTTCCGTTGTTGGGTCAGGCCAAGCAGGAGGATTCTACTGCCGTGTGACCTTCTGTTGTTGGGTCAGGCCAAGCAGGAGGATTCTACTGCCGTGTGACCTTCCGTTGTTGGGTCAGGCCAAGCAGGAGGATTATACTGCCGTGTGACCTTCCGTTGTTGGGTCAGGCCAAGCAGGAGGATTATACTGCCGTGTGACCTTCCGTTGTTGGGTCAGGCCAAGCAGGAGGATTCTACTGCCGTGTGACCTTCCGTTGTTGGGTCAGGCCACGAAGGAGGATTCTACTGCCGTGTGACCTTGCATTGTTGGGTCAGGCCACGAAGGAGGATTCTACTGCCGTGTGACCTTCTGTTGTTGGGTCAGGCCATGAAGGAGGATTCTACTGCCGTGTGACCTTCTGTTGTTGGGTCAGGCCACGAAGGAGGATTCTACTGCCGTGTGACCTTCTGTTGTTGGGTCAGGCCAAGCAGGAGGATTCTACTGCCGTGTGACCTTCTGTTGTTGGGTCAGGCCACGAAGGAGGATTCTACTGCCGTGTGACCTTCCGTTGTTGGGTCAGGCCACAAAGGAGGATTCTACTGCCGTGTGACCTTCTGTTGTTGGGTCAGGCCACGGAGGAGGATTCTACTGCCGTGTGACCTCCTGTTGTTGGGTCAGGCCACGAAGGAGGATTCTACTGCCGTGTGACCTTCTGTTGTTGGGTCAGGCCACGAAGGAGGATTATACTGCCGTGTGACCTTCCGTTGTTGGGTCAGGTCAAGCAGGAGGATTCTACTGCCGTGTGACCTTCCGTTGTTGGGTCAGGCCACGAAGGAGGATTATACTGCCGTGTGACCTTCCGTTGTTGGGTCAGGCCAAGCAGGAGGATTATACTGCCGTGTGACCTTCCGTTGTTGGGTCAGGCCAAGCAGGAGGATTCTACTGCCGTGTGACCTTCCGTTGTTGGGTCAGGCCAAGCAGGAGGATTCTACTGCCGTGTGACCTTCCGTTGTTGGGTCAGACCACGAAGGAGGATTCTACTGCCATGTGACCTTCTGTTGTTGGGTCAGGCCACGAAGGAGGATTCTACTGCCGTGTGACCTTCCATTGTTGGGTCAGGCCACGAAGGAGGATTCTACTGCCGTGTGACCTTCCGTTGTTGGGTCAGGCCAAGCAGGAGGATTATACTGCCGTTGTGACCTT
>NC_092115.1:2884925-3071386 GCF_045679555.1 Salvelinus alpinus | reverse complement strand
GTTGTTGGGTCAGGCCAAGCAGGAGGATTCTACTGCCGTGTGACCTTCTGTTGTTGGGTCAGGCCACGAAGGAGGATTCTACTGCCGTGTGACCTTCCGTTGTTGGGTCAGGCCACAAAGGAGGATTCTACTGCCGTGTGACCTTCTGTTGTTGGGTCAGGCCACGGAGGAGGATTCTACTGCCGTGTGACCTTCTGTTGTTGGGTCAGGCCACGAAGGAGGATTCTACTGCCGTGTGACCTTCTGTTGTTGGGTCAGGCCAAGCAGGAGGATTATACTGCCGTGTCACCTTCTGTTGTTGGGTCAGGCCAAGCAGGAGGATTATACTGCCGTGTGACCTTCCGTTGTTGGGTCAGGTCAAGCAGGAGGATTCTACTGCCGTGTGACCTTCCGTTGTTGGGTCAGGCCACGAAGGAGGATTATACTGCCGTGTGACCTTCCGTTGTTGGGTCAGGCCAAGCAGGAGGATTATACTGCCGTGTGACCTTCCGTTGTTGGGTCAGGCCAAGCAGGAGGATTCTACTGCCGTGTGACCTTCCGTTGTTGGGTCAGGCCAAGCAGGAGGATTCTACTGCCGTGTGACCTTCCGTTGTTGGGTCAGACCACGAAGGAGGATTCTACTGCCATGTGACCTTCTGTTGTTGGGTCAGGCCACGAAGGAGGATTCTACTGCCGTGTGACCTTCCATTGTTGGGTCAGGCCACGAAGGAGGATTCTACTGCCGTGTGACCTTCCGTTGTTGGGTCAGGCCAAGCAGGAGGATTATACTGCCGTGTGACCTTCCGTTGTTGGGTCAGGCCAAGCAGGAGGATTCTACTGCCGTGTGACCTTCCGTTGTTGGGTCAGGCCACGAAGGAGGATTCTACTGCCGTGTGACCTTCCATTGTTGGGTCAGGCCACGAAGGAGGATTCTACTGCCGTGTGACCTTCTGTTGTTGGGTCAGGCCATGAAGGAGGATTCTACTGCCGTGTGACCTTCTGTTGTTGGGTCAGGCCACGGAGGAGGATTCTACTGCCGTGTGACCTTCTGTTGTTGGGTCAGGCCAAGCAGGAGGATTCTACTGCCGTGTGACCTTCCGTTGTTGGGTCAGGCCAAGCAGGAGGATTATACTGCCGTGTGACCTTCCGTTGTTGGGTCAGGCCAAGCAGGAGGATTCTACTGCCGTGTGACCTTCCGTTGTTGGGTCAGGCCAAGCAGGAGGATTCTACTGCCGTGTGACCTTCCGTTGTTGGGTCAGGCCACGAAGGAGGATTCTACTGCCGTGTGACCTTCCATTGTTGGGTCAGGCCACGAAGGAGGATTCTACTGCCGTGTGACCTTCTGTTGTTGGGTCAGGCCATGAAGGAGGATTCTACTGCCGTGTGACCTTCTGTTGTTGGGTCAGGCCACGAAGGAGGATTCTACTGCCGTGTGACCTTCTGTTGTTGGGTCAGGCCAAGCAGGAGGATTCTACTGCCGTGTGACCTTCTGTTGTTGGGTCAGGCCACGAAGGAGGATTCTACTGCCGTGTGACCTTCCGTTGTTGGGTCAGGCCACAAAGGAGGATTCTACTGCCGTGTGACCTTCTGTTGTTGGGTCAGGCCACGGAGGAGGATTCTACTGCCGTGTGACCTTCTGTTGTTGGGTCAGGCCACGAAGGAGGATCCTACTGCCGTGTGACCTTCTGTTGTTGGGTCAGGCCAAGCAGGAGGATTATACTGCCGTGTCACCTTCCGTTGTTGGGTCAGGCCAAGCAGGAGGATTATACTGCCGTGTGACCTTCCGTTGTTGGGGCAGGCCAAGCAGGAGGATCCTACTGCCGTGTGACCTTCTGTTGTTGGGTCAGGCCAAGCAGGAGGATCCTACTGCCGTGTGACCTTCTGTTGTTGGGTCAGGCCAAGCAGGAGGATTATACTGCCGTGTGACCTTCCGTTGTTGGGTCAGGTCAAGCAGGAGGATTCTACTGCCGTGTGACCTTCCGTTGTTGGGTCAGGCCACGAAGGAGGATTATACTGCCGTGTGACCTTCCGTTGTTGGGTCAGGCCAAGCAGGAGGATTATACTGCCGTGTGACCTTCCGTTGTTGGGTCAGGCCACAAAGGAGGATTCTACTGCCGTGTGATCTTCTGTTGTTGGGTCAGGCCACGGAGGAGGATTCTACTGCCGTGTGACCTTCTGTTGTTGGGTCAGGCCACGAAGGAGGATCCTACTGCCGTGTGACCTTCTGTTGTTGGGTCAGGCCAAGCAGGAGGATTATACTGCCGTGTCACCTTCCGTTGTTGGGTCAGGCCAAGCAGGAGGATTATACTGCCGTGTGACCTTCCGTTGTTGGGTCAGGCCAAGCAGGAGGATCCTACTGCCGTGTGACCTTCTGTTGTTGGGTCAGGCCAAGCAGGAGGATCCTACTGCCGTGTGACCTTCTGTTGTTGGGTCAGGCCAAGCAGGAGGATTATACTGCCGTGTGACCTTCCGTTGTTGGGTCAGGTCAAGCAGGAGGATTCTACTGCCGTGTGACCTTCCGTTGTTGGGTCAGGCCACGAAGGAGGATTATACTGCCGTGTGACCTTCCGTTGTTGGGTCAGGCCAAGCAGGAGGATTATACTGCCGTGTGACCTTCCGTTGTTGGGTCAGGCCAAGCAGGAGGATTCTACTGCCGTGTGACCTTCCGTTGTTGGGTCAGGCCAAGCAGGAGGATTCTACTGCCGTGTGACCTTCCGTTGTTGGGTCAGACCACGAAGGAGGATTCTACTGCCATGTGACCTTCTGTTGTTGGGTCAGGCCACGAAGGAGGATTCTACTGCCGTGTGACCTTCCGTTGTTGGGTCAGGCCACGAAGGAGGATTCTACTGCCGTGTGACCTTCCGTTGTTGGGTCAGGCCAAGCAGGAGGATTATACTGCCGTGTGACCTTCCGTTGTTGGGTCAGGCCAAGCAGGAGGATTCTACTGCCGTGTGACCTTCCGTTGTTGGGTCAGGCCACGAAGGAGGATTCTACTGCCGTGTGACCTTCCGTTGTTGGGTCAGGCCACGAAGGAGGATTCTACTGCCGTGTGACCTTCTGTTGTTGGGTCAGGCCATGAAGGAGGATTCTACTGCCGTGTGACCTTCTGTTGTTGGGTCAGGCCACGAAGGAGGATTCTACTGCCGTGTGACCTTCTGTTGTTGGGTCAGGCCAAGCAGGAGGATTCTACTGCCGTGTGACCTTCTGTTGTTGGGTCAGGCCACGAAGGAGGATTCTACTGCCGTGTGACCTTCCGTTGTTGGGTCAGGCCACAAAGGAGGATTCTACTGCCGTGTGACCTTCTGTTGTTGGGTCAGGCCACGGAGGAGGATTCTACTGCCGTGTGACCTTCTGTTGTTGGGTCAGGCCACGAAGGAGGATCCTACTGCCGTGTGACCTTCTGTTGTTGGGTCAGGCCAAGCAGGAGGATTATACTGCCGTGTGACCTTCCGTTGTTGGGTCAGGCCAAGCAGGAGGATTCTACTGCCGTGTGACCTTCCGTTGTTGGGTCAGGCCACGAAGGAGGATTATACTGCCGTGTGACCTTCCGTTGTTGGGTCAGGCCAAGCAGGAGGATTATACTGCCGTGTGACCTTCCGTTGTTGGGTCAGACCACGAAGGAGGATCCTACTGCCGTGTGACCTTCTGTTGTTGGGTCAGGCCAAGCAGGAGGATCCTACTGCCGTGTGACCTTCTGTTGTTGGGTCAGGCCAAGCAGGAGGATTATACTGCCGTGTGACCTTCCGTTGTTGGGTCAGGCCAAGCAGGAGGATTCTACTGCCGTGTGACCTTCCGTTGTTGGGTCAGGCCACGAAGGAGGATTATACTGCCGTGTGACCTTCCGTTGTTGGGTCAGGCCAAGAAGGAGGATTATACTGCCGTGTGACCTTCCGTTGTTGGGTCAGGCCAAGCAGGAGGATTCTACTGCCGTGTGACCTTCCGTTGTTGGGTCAGGCCAAGCAGGAGGATTCTACTGCCGTGTGACCTTCCGTTGTTGGGTCAGACCACGAAGGAGGATTCTACTGCCATGTGACTTTCTGTTGTTGGGTCAGGCCACGAAGGAGGATTCTACTGCCGTGTGACCTTCCTTTGTTGGGTCAGGCCACGAAGGAGGATTCTACTGCCGTGTGACCTTCTGTTGTTGGGTCAGGCCATGAAGGAGGATTCTACTGCCGTGTGACCTTCTGTTGTTGGGTCAGGCCACGAAGGAGGATTCTACTGCCGTGTGACCTTCTGTTGTTGGGTCAGGCCAAGCAGGAGGATTCTATTGCCGTGTGACCTTCTGTTGTTGGGTCAGGCCACGAAGGAGGATTCTACTGCCGTGTGACCTTCCGTTGTTGGGTCAGGCCACAAAGGAGGATTCTACTGCCGTGTGACCTTCTGTTGTTGGGTCAGGCCACAGGCAGGAGGATTCTACTGCCGTGTGACCTTCTGTTGTTGGGTCAGGCCACGAAGGAGGATTCTACTGCCGTGTGACCTTCTGTTGTTGGGTCAGGCCAAGCAGGATGATTCTACTGCCGTGTGACCTTCCGTTGTTGGGTCAGGCCACGTAGGAGGATTCTACTGCCGTGTGACCTTCTGTTGTTGGGTCAGGCCACTAAGGAGGATTCTGACGACACGTTTGTAGCTTGTAGTTAACGTTTACATTTTTCTGCCGTCGGGCCTCTGTCTGGGACTCTGTCTGGGGCGTGAAGGCCTTTGTCTGGGGCAGGAAGGCCTCTGTCTGGAAGGCCTCTGTCTGGGGCAGGAAGGCCTCTGTCTGGGGCAGGAAGGCCTCTGTCTGGGGCGTGAAGGCCTCTGTCTGGGGCGTGAAGGCCTCTGTCTGGGGCGTGAAGGCCTCTGTCTGGGGCAGGAAGGCCTCTGTCTGGGGCGTGAAGGCCTCTGTCTGGGGCGTGAAGGCCTCTGTCTGGGGCGTGAAGGCCTCTGTCTGGGGCGTGAAGTCCTCTGTCTGGGGCGTGAAGGCCTCTGTCTGGGGCGTGAAGGCCTCTGTCTGGGGCGTGAAGGTCTCTGTCTGGGGCAGGAAGGCCTCTGTCTGGGGCGTGAAGGCCTCTTTCTGGGGCGTGAAGGCCTCTGTCTGGGGCGTGAAGGCCTCTGTCCGGGGCGTGAAGGCCTCTGTCCGGGGCGTGAAGGCCTCTGTCCGGGGCGTGAAGGCCTCTATCCGGGGCGTGAAGGCCTCTGTCTGGGGCAGGAAGGCCTCTGTCTGGGGCAGGAAGGCCTCTGTCTGGGGCGTGAAGGCCTCTGTCTGGAAGGCCTCTGTCTGGGGCGTGAAGGCCTCTGTCCGGGGCGTGAAGGCCTCTGTCCGGGGCGTGAAGGCCTCTGTCCGGGGCTTGAAGGCCTCTGTCTGGGGCAGGAAGGCCTCTGTCTGGGGCAGGAAGGCCTCTGTCTGGGGCGTGAAGGCCTCTGTCTGGAAGGCCTCTGTCCGGGGCGTGAAGGCCTCTGTCCGGGGCGTGAAGGCCTCTGTCCGGGGCGTGAAGGCCTCTGTCCGGGGCGTGAAGGCCTCTGTCCGGGGCGTGAAGGCCTCTGTCCGGGGCGTGAAGGCCTCTGTCTGGGGCAGGAAGGCCTCTGTCTGGGGCAGGAAGGCCTCTGTCTGGGGCGTGAAGGCCTCTGTCTGGAAGGCCTCTGTCCGGGGCGTGAAGGCCTCTGTCCGGGGCGTGAAGGCCTCTGTCCGGGGCGTGAAGGCCTCTGTCCGGGGCGTGAAGGCCTCTGTCCGGGGCGTGAAGGCCTCTGTCCGGGGCGTGAAGGCCTCTGTCCGGGGCGTGAAGGCCTCTGTTCGGGAGCGTGAAGACCTCTGTCCGGGAGCGTGAAGACCTCTTTGAAAGTACCACGCTTAGATTCATAATGCCGTCTGAGTTGAATTCTTTGCAAACAGCAACATTCTCCTTGCAAATAAGACACACTGGCTTGGCCTTGGAGGAAGATGGTGAGATGAATGCATATATCTCTGGACATTCTTCCTTGAAACGTCGATTTTCATTTTCCACTTTTCTTTTGATACTTTGAAAGCGAAATGTTCTCTTGCTGTCAAGCTAATTGTTCTGAACGGATGTTGGCGTTAACAAAGTAGTGGAGACTACAGTAGGCCAAGTGGACCTGTTTTTACCCACCAATCAACGCACAGAGTAAGAAACCAAAACATTCTAATGGAATAGAGATATTGGTGATTTCATTAACTTAAATCAGATTTTATTGTCACTGAATGTATTATGTACTAATCAAATGTGTTAAAAATGTTGTTCAGTTCGTACTATAGGCCTATTCATTATTATTATTACTAACAAATTACCCCTGCAGCCTGTCCCTCAGCCTGTCCCTCAGCCTGTCCCTCAGCCTGTCCCTCAGCCTGTCCCTCAGCCTGTCCCTCAGCCTACTACCCCTGCAGCATGTCCCTCAGCCTACTACCCCTGCATCTGGTCCCTCAGCCTACTATCCCTGCAGTCTGTCCCTCAGCCTGTCCCTCAGCCTACAACCCCTACAGCATCTCCCTCAGCCTACACAGCAGGATATATTGGTACGGTTTGCAAGCCCTCGGCTTCATCAACACCCATGCCAATATTTCCTCCAAAACACCGGCTTCTCTGGCATTATTACTTAAGTAGAGCTAACTAGCAACAGCAGCAGACAAACAACAATGGTTGACATGGCAACTGTGCAGCAGCAGAAAAACAGAGCAGCAGCAGAGATCATGGGAATAAAATAAGTCCCCAATCAATACTTTAAATTGCTCAAATGGCACCAGAACATGACATGTACTTAGAGTTGTGTTCCAGCAATACGGTGCATTAAAACTAAAAGCAGATTTACCAAGCTGGGTGGAAACCCTAGGAACCTAAAGAGTTAACCAATCCTGTGACTGTGTTAGGAACATCAAGAGTTAACCAATCCTGTGACTGGGTTAGGAACATCAAGAATTAACCAATCCTGTGACTGGGCTAGGAACATCAAGAGTTAACCAATCCTGTGACTGGGTTAGGAACATCAAGAGTTAACCAATCCTGTGACTGGGTTAGGAACATCAAGAGTTAACCAATCCTGTGACTGGGTTAGGCAACATCAAGAGTTAACCAATCCTGTGACTGGGTTAGGAACATCAAGAGTTAACCAATCCTGTGACTGGGCTAGGAACATCAAGAGTTAACCAATCCTGTGACTGGGCTAGGAACATCAAGAGTTAACCAATCCTGTGACTGGGCTAGGAACATCAAGAGTTAACCAATCCTGTGACTGGGCTAGGAACATCAAGAGTTAACCAATCCTGTGGCTGGGCTAGGAACATCAAGAGTTAACCAATCCTGTGACTGGGTTAGGAACATCAAGAGTTAACCAATCCTGTGACTGGGCTAGGAACATCAAGAGTTAACCAATCCTGTGGCTGGGCTAGGAACATCAAGAGTTAACCAATCCTGTGACTGGGTTAGGAACATCAAGAGTTAACCAATCCTGTGACTGGGCTAGGAACATCAAGATAACAGCGATTACTCACCTCGAACTGGACAAAGATTTTTTCTTTAGCGAGCCCGACGCAAAGTACTGCTTTCTCGGGAACGGGCCCAGATCCCTGTCATTTGCGTGAGGAAAAGATGGCGAAAAGGGGGCGGACACTGAAAATATTTGGCATGGGTCCCCAGATCCTCAAAAGGTTCTACAACTGCACCATCAAGCGCATCCTGACCCGGTTGCATCACCGCCTGGTATGGCAATTGCTCAGCATCTGACCGCAAGGCACTACAGAGGGTAGTACGTAGGGCCCAGTACATCACTGGGGCCAAGCAACCTGATATCCAGGACCTCTATACTAGGCGGTGTCAGAGGAAAGCCCTAAAAATTGTCAAAGACTCCAGTCACCCAAGTCATGAACTGTTCTCTCTGCTCCACACGGCAAGCGGTACCGGAGCGCCAAGTCCAGGTCCAAAAGGCTCCTTAATAAAAGCTTCTACCTCCAAGCTATAAGACTGTTTAACAACTAATCAAATGGCAACCAGGACTATTTACATTGACACCCCCCCCCCCCCTCCTCCATTTGTTTTTACACTGCTGCTACTCACTGGTTATTATCTATGCATAGTCACTTTACCCCCCACCTACATGTACAAATTACCACGACTGACCTGTCCCCCAGCACAGTGACTCGGTACCGTAACACCCTGTATATAGCCTCCACAGTGACTCTGTACCGTAACACCCTGTATATAGCCTCCACAGTGACTCGGTACCGTAACACCCTGTATATAGCCTCCACAGTGACTCTGTACCGTAACACCCTGTATATAGCCTCCACAGTGACTCGGTACCGTAACACCCTGTATATAGCCTCCACAGTGACTCGGTACCGTAACACCCTGTATATAGCCTCCACAGTGACTCGGTACCGTAACGCCCTGTATATAGCCTCCACAGTGACTCTGTACCGGTGCCCCCTGTATATAACCTCCACAGTGACTCTGTACCGGTGCCCCCTGTATATAGCCTCCACATTGACTCGGTACCGGTACACCCTGTATATAGCCTCCACAGTGACTCGGTACCGTAACACCCTGTATATAGCCTCCACAGTGACTCGGTACCGGTAACACCCTGTATATAGCCTCCACAGTGACTCGGTACCGTAACACCCTGTAAATAGCCTCCACAGTGACTCGGTACCGTAACACCCTGTATATAGCCTCCACATTGACTCTGTACCGTAATACCCTGTATATAGCCTCCACAGTGACTCAGTACCGTAACACCCTGTATATAGCCTCCACAGTGACTCGGTACCGTTACACCCTGTATATAGCCTCCACATTGACTCTGTACCGGTACCCCCTGTATATAGCCTCCACAGTGACTCGGTACCGGTACCCCTGTATATAGCCTCTACAGTGACTCGGTACCGTAACACCCTGTATATATCCTCCACAGTGACTTGGTACCGGTACCCCCTGTATATAGGCTCCACAGTGACTCGGTACCGTAACACCCTGTATATAGCCTCCACAGTGACTCGGTACCGGTACCCCCTGTATATAGCCTCCACAGTGACTCGGTACCGTAACACCCTGTATATAGCCTCCACAGTGACTCGGTACCATAACACCCTGTATATAGCCTCCACAGTGACTCGGTACCGTAATACCCTGTATATAGCCTCCACAGTGACTCGGTACCGTAATACCCTGTATATAGCCTCCACAGTGACTCTGTACCGGTGCCCCCTGTATATAGCCTCCACAGTGACTCTGTACCGGTGCCCCCTGTATATAGCCTCCACAGTGACTCGGTACCGTAACACCCTGTATATAGCCTCCACAGTGACTCTGTACCGTAACGCCCTGTATATAGCCTCCCACAGTGACTCGGTACCGTAACACCCTGTATATAGCCTCTCACAGTGACTCGGTACCGTAACACCCTGTATATAGCCTCCCACAGTGACTCTGTACCGTAACACCCTGTATATAGCCTCCACAGTGACTCTGTACCGTAACACCCTGTATATAGCCTCCACAGTGACTCTGTACCGGTACCCCCTGTATATAGCCTCCACAGTGACTCTGTACCGTAACACCCTGTATATAGTCTCCACAGTGACTCGGTACCGTAACACCCTGTATATAGCCTCCCACAGTGACTCTGTACCGTAACACCCTGTATATAGCCTCCACAGTGACTCTGTACCGGTACCCCCTGTATATAGCCTCCACAGTGACTCTGTACCGTAACACCCTGTATATAGCCTCCACAGTGACTCTGTACCGTAACACCCTGTATATAGTCTCCACAGTGACTCTGTACCGTAACACCCTGTATATAGCCTCCACAGTGACTCTGTACCGTAACACCCTGTATATAGTCTCCACAGTGACTCTGTACCGTAACACCCTGTATATAGTCTCCACAGTGACTCGGTACCCAATAGCCTCGTTATTATTTTATTGTGTTACTTTATATTTTCTAAACTCTTTCCTGAAATGCATTGTTGGTTAGGGGCTTGTAAGTCAGCATTTCACGGCGCATGTGACACATGAAGTTTGATTTGATTGTGATACGTTCCCACCATAGTGGAGGACCCCAGGAGAAGAGCAACCTCCTCAGTGTAGAGCAACCTGAGGGACGGCCAGTGGTAACGTGTCCTCCTGCTACAACCTGAAGGACGACCAGTGGTAACGTGTCTTCCTGCTACAACCTGAAGGACGACCAGTGGTAACGTGTCTTCCTGCTACAACCTGAAGGACGACCAGTGGTAATGTGTCTTCCTGCTACAACCTGAGGGACGGCCAGTGGTAATGTGTCCTCCTGCTACAACCTGAAGGACGGCCAGTGGTAATGTGTCCTCCTGCTACAACCTGAGGGACAGCCAGTGGTAACGTGTCCTCCTGCTACAACCTGAGGGACGGCCAGTGGTAATGTGTCCTCCTGCTACAACCTGAGGGACAGCCAGTGGTAATGTGTCCTCCTCAGTCAGGTTGAGTCTGGTCTACTACTATTGCTGTAATGTATTGTTATTCTCATTAATATTGTTGTTGTAGTGGCTGTTAATGTTCATTCCATTTCTACTACTATTGATGCCTTACTACTGTTGGTTCAACCACTGTTGTAATATGTGTACTTTGACAGTGTAAGTAATTTAACATGCCAATAAAGTCTACTGAATTGAATGAGAGAGAGAGAGGGAGAGAGAGACAGAGAGAGAGAGACACAGTGTTAGAAAAGAGAGAGAGATAAAGAGTGCTAGGAAGACAGAGATAAAGAGTGTTAGGAGACAGAGATAAAGAGTGCTAGGAAGACAGAGATAAAGAGTGTTAGGAAGAGAGAGATAAAGAGTGTTAGGAAGACAGAGATAAAGAGTGTTAGGAAGAGAGAGATAAAGAGTGTTAGGAAGAGAGAGATAAAGAGTGTTAGGAAGAGAGAGATAAAGAGTGTTAGGAAGAGAGAGATAAAGAGTGTTAGGAGACAGATATAAAGAGTGTTAGGAAGAGAGAGATAAAGAGTGTTAGGAAGAGAGAGATAAAGAGTGTTAGGAGACAGATATAAAGAGTGTTAGGAAGAGAGAGATAAAGAGTGTTAGGAAGAGAGAGATAAAGAGTGTTAGGAAGACAGAGATAAAGAGTGTTAGGAAGAGAGAGATAAAGAGTGTTAGGAAGAGAGAGATAAAGAGTGTTAGGAAGAGAGAGATAAAGAGTGTTAGGAAGACAGAGATAAAGAGTGTTAGGAAGAGAGAGATAACGAGTGTTAGGAAGAGAGAGATAAAGAGTGTTAGGAAGAGAGCGATAAAGAGTGTTAGGAAGACAGAGATAAAGAGTGTTAGGAAGAGAGAGATAAAGAGTGTTAGGAAGAGAGAGATAAAGAGTGTTAGGAAGAGAGAGATAAAGAGTGTTAGGAAGAGAGAGATAAAGAGTGTTAGGAAGACAGAGATAAAGAGTGTTAGGAAGAGAGAGATAAAGAGTGTTAGGAAGAGAGAGATAAAGAGTGTTAGGAAGACAGAGATAAAGAGTGTTAGGAAGACAGAGATAAAGAGTGTTAGGAAGAGAGAGATAAAGAGTGTTAGGAAGAGAGAGATAAAGAGTGTTAGGAAGAGAGAGGAGAAAGGTCTATACTCCCTAAGGAACAATGACTCTTTTGTAAGAGAGAGACTGATTTATTTAGATATTGGTGGGCTACTGTTCTATAATTCATAATGATCAGTTAATGAGTCAGCAGGTACTTTTTTTTTTTTTACAGTTATCAGCAGTCTGCCAGGTTACTAAATTAGAGGAGTCGCCAGCTTTTACACAACCGTATTGGGAAAGAGACACAGGAGAGAGACAGAGAGAGGGAGCGAGAGAGACAGAGAGAGAGAGAGAGAAAGAGAGAGAGAGTGAGAGAAAGAGAGAGAGAGTGAGATAAAGAGAGAGAGAGAGGGAGAGAGGGAGAGAGGGAGCGAGAGAGACAGAGAGAGAGAGAGAGAAAGAGAGAGAGAGCGAGAGGAGACAGAGAGAGAGAGACAGAGACAGAGACAGAGACAGAGAGAGAGAGAGAGAGAGAGAGAGAGAGAGAGAGAGAGAGAGAGAGAGAGAGAGAGAGAGAGAGAGAGAGAGAGAGAGAGAGAGAGAGAGAGAGAGAGAGAGAGAGAGAGAGACAGACAGGAGACAGAGAGACAAAGGCAAGAGGGCCTTCTACTCCATAAAAAAAGAAAACATCCCAATCGGGACTTGGTTCAAAATACTGCAATCAGTTATAGAACACATTGCCCTTTATGGTTGTGAGGTCTGGGGTCCGCTCACCAACCAAGAATTCACTAAATTCTGCAAAATATTCTCAGAGTACAACACAAAACCCCAAATAATTGCTCTTGGAGAGAAGATTCACTTCTCACAAAATGAGGTGGAAACTGAACTCCACTTTCTGACCTTACGCCAAATAAGACACACGCATGTCCCTCAAATGATTAGAGCACAAATCAAACACCGGATAAACTCCAATATCTGTTAGGCGAAATACCCCAATGTGCAATCCTAGCAGCAACACGTGACCTGCCATGAAAAATCTTACTGAAAATACAACCAGTATTTACCTGCCTATTTATATACCCCATCATCATTCGTACATTCTATTATGTGCACATTGTCACAACACTTATGTAACATTTAAAATGTTATATTACATTTTAACCTGCCAATAATACAATATGTAAGCATTGTTATTCTGTTAAAACGTGTTGTGTGTTTACTGTTATTGTCTTACTTTAGTTTACTTCACCTGTTTTAGTCGCCGTGTCTTGGTTTTAGTTGATGTGTGTTGGTTTTAGTTGCCGAGTCTTGGTTTTAGTTGATGTGTGTTGGTTTTAGTTGCCGTGTCTTGGTTTTAGTTGATGTGTGTTGGTTTTAGTTGCCGAGTCTTGGTTTTAGTTGCCGTGTCTTGGTTCTAGTAGCCGTGTCTTGGTTTTAGTCGCCGTGTCTTGGTTTTAGTTGATGTGTGTTTGTTTTAGTTGATGTGTGTTGGTTTTAGTAGCCGTGTCTTGGTTTTAGTTGATGTGTCATGGTTTTAGTTGCCGTGTCTTGGTTTTAGTTGATGTGTCTTGGTTTTAGTTGCCGTGTCTTGGTTTTAGTCTCCGTGTCTTGGTTTTAGTCGCCGTGTCTTGGTTTTAGTCGCCGTGTCTTGGTTTTAGTTGCCGAGTCTTGGTTTTAGTCGCCGTGTCTTGGTTCTAGTAGCCGTGTCTTGGTTTTAGTCGCCGTGTCTTGGTTTTAGTCGCCGTGTCTTGGTTTTAGTCGCCGTGTCTTGGTTTTAGTCGCCGTGTCTTGGTTTTAGTCGCCGTGTCTTGGTTTTAGTCGCCGTGTCTTGGTTTTAGTCGCCGTGTCTTGGTTTTAGTTGCCGTGTCTTGGTTTTAGTTGATGTGTGTTGGTTTTAGTAGCCGTGTCTTGGTTTTAGTTGCCGTGTGTTGGTTTTAGAAGCCGTGTCTTGGTTTTAGTAGCCGTGTCTTGGTTTTAGTAGCCGTGTCTTGGTTTTAGTTGCCGTGTCTTGGTTTTAGTTGCGGTGTCTTGGTTTTAGTAGCCGTGTCTTGGTTTTAGTCGCCGTGTCTTGGTTTTAGTTGCCGTGTCTTGGTTTTAGTAGCCGTGTCTTGGTTTTAGTCGCCGTGTCTTGGTTTTAGTAGCCGTGTCTTGGTTTTAGTCGCCGTGTCTTGGTTTTAGTCGCCGTGTCTTGGTTTTAGTAGCCGTGTCTTGGTTTTAGTCGCCGTGTCTTGGTTTTAGTCGCCGTGTCTTGGTTTTAGTCGCCGTGTCTTGGTTTTAGTTGCCGTGTCTTGGTTTTAGTAGCCGTGTCTTGGTTTTAGTCGCCGTGTCTTGGTTTTAGTCGCCGTGTCTTGGTTTTAGTAGCCGTGTCTTAGTTTTAGTAGCCGTGTCTTGGTTTTAGTCGCCGTGTCTTGGTTTTAGTTGATGTGTCTTGGTTTTAGTAGCCGTGTCTTGGTTTTAGTCGCCGTGTCTTAGTTTTAGTAGCCGTGTCTTGGTTTTAGTCGCCGTGTCTTGGTTTTAGTTGATGTGTCTTGGTTTTAATTGATGTGTCTTGGTTTTAGTCGCCGTGTCTTGGTTTTAGTCGCCGTGTCTTGGTTTTAGTCGCCGTGTCTTGGTTTTAGTAGCCGTGTCTTGGTTTTAGTAGCCGTGTCTTGGTTTTAGTAGCCGTGTCTTGGTTTTAGTTGATGTGTCTTGGTTTTAGTTGCCGTGTCTTGGTTTTAGTCTCCGTGTCTTGGTTTTAGTTGCCGTGTCTTGGTTTTAGTTGCCGTGTCTTGGTTTTAGTCTCCGTGTCTTGGTTTTAGTTGCCGTGTCTTGGTTTTAGTAGCCGTGTCTTGGTTTTAGTTGCCGTGTCTTGGTTTTATTTGCCGAGTATTGGTTTTAGTTGATGTGTCTTGGTTTTAGTAGCCGTGTCTTGGTTTTAGGAGCCGTGTCTTGGTTTTAGTTGATGTGTCTTGGTTTTAGTTGCCGTGTCTTGGTTTTAGTTGCCGTGTCTTGGTTTTAGTTGATGTGTCTTGGTTTTAGTTGCCGTGTCTTGGTTTTAGTAGCCGTGTCTTGGTTTTAGTTGCCGTGTCTTGGTTTTATTTGCCGAGTATTGGTTTTAGTTGATGTGTCTTGGTTTTAGTAGCCGTGTCTTGGTTTTAGGAGCCGTGTCTTGGTTTTAGTTGGTGTGTCTTGGTTTTAGTTGCCGTGTCTTGGTTTTAGTTGCCGTGTTTTGGTTTTAGTTGATGTGTCTTGGTTTTAGTTGCCGTGTCTTGGTTTTAGTAGCCGTGTCTTGGTTTTAGTTGATGTGTCTTGGTTTTAGTTGATGTGTCTTGGTTTTAGTTGCCGTGTCTTGGTTTTAGTTGATGTGTCTTGGTTTTAGTAGCCGTGTCTTGGTTTAGTCGCCGTGTCTTGGTTTTAGTTGATGTGTGTTGGTTTTAGTAGCCATGTCTTGGTTTTATTTGCCGTGTCTTGGTTTTAGTAGCCGTGTCTTGGTTTTAGTTGCCGTGTCTTGGTTTTAGTAGCCGTGTCTTGGTTTTAGTCGCCGTGTCTTGGTTTTAGTAGCCGTGTCTTGGTTTTAGTCGCCGTGTCTTGGTTTTAGTCGCCGTGTCTTGGTTTTAGTAGCCGTGTCTTGGTTTTAGTCGCCGTGTCTTGGTTTTAGTCGCCGTGTCTTGGTTTTAGTCGCCGTGTCTTGGTTTTAGTTGCCGTGTCTTGGTTTTAGTAGCCGTGTCTTGGTTTTAGTCGCCGTGTCTTGGTTTTAGTAGCCGTGTCTTGGTTTTAGTCGCCGTGTCTTAGTTTTAGTAGCCGTGTCTTGGTTTTAGTCGCCGTGTCTTGGTTTTAGTTGATGTGTCTTGGTTTTAGTAGCCGTGTCTTGGTTTTAGTCGCCGTGTCTTAGTTTTAGTAGCCGTGTCTTGGTTTTAGTCGCCGTGTCTTGGTTTTAGTTGATGTGTCTTGGTTTTAATTGATGTGTCTTGGTTTTAGTCGCCGTGTCTTGGTTTTAGTCGCCGTGTCTTGGTTTTAGTCGCCGTGTCTTGGTTTTAGTAGCCGTGTCTTGGTTTTAGTAGCCGTGTCTTGGTTTTAGTAGCCGTGTCTTGGTTTTAGTTGATGTGTCTTGGTTTTAGTTGCCGTGTCTTGGTTTTAGTCTCCGTGTCTTGGTTTTAGTTGCCGTGTCTTGGTTTTAGTTGCCGTGTCTTGGTTTTAGTCTCCGTGTCTTGGTTTTAGTTGCCGTGTCTTGGTTTTAGTAGCCGTGTCTTGGTTTTAGTTGCCGTGTCTTGGTTTTATTTGCCGAGTATTGGTTTTAGTTGATGTGTCTTGGTTTTAGTAGCCGTGTCTTGGTTTTAGTTGCCGTGTCTTGGTTTTAGTTGATGTGTCTTGGTTTTAGTTGCCGTGTCTTGGTTTTAGTTGCCGTGTCTTGGTTTTAGTTGATGTGTCTTGGTTTTAGTTGCCGTGTCTTGGTTTTAGTAGCCGTGTCTTGGTTTTAGTTGCCGTGTCTTGGTTTTATTTGCCGAGTATTGGTTTTAGTTGATGTGTCTTGGTTTTAGTAGCCGTGTCTTGGTTTTAGGAGCCGTGTCTTGGTTTTAGTTGGTGTGTCTTGGTTTTAGTTGCCGTGTCTTGGTTTTAGTTGCCGTGTTTTGGTTTTAGTTGCCGTGTCTTGGTTTTAGTTGCCGTGTCTTGGTTTTAGTAGCCGTGTCTTGGTTTTAGTTGATGTGTCTTGGTTTTAGTTGATGTGTCTTGGTTTTAGTTGCCGTGTCTTGGTTTTAGTTGATGTGTCTTGGTTTTAGTAGCCGTGTCTTGGTTTAGTCGCCGTGTCTTGGTTTTAGTTGATGTGTGTTGGTTTTAGTAGCCATGTCTTGGTTTTATTTGCCGTGTCTTGGTTTTAGTAGCCGTGTCTTGGTTTTAGTTGATGTGTCTTGGTTTTAGTTGCCGTGTCTTGGTTTTAGTCTCCGTGTCTTGGTTTTAGTTGCTGTGTCTTGGTTTTAGTTGCCGTGTCTTGGTTTTAGTCTCCGTGTCTTGGTTTTAGTTGCCGTGTCTTGGTTTTAGTAGCCGTGTCTTGGTTTTAGTTGCCGTGTCTTGGTTTTATTTGCCGAGTATTGGTTTTAGTTGATGTGTCTTGGTTTTAGTAGCCGTGTCTTGGTTTTAGGAGCCGTGTCTTGGTTTTAGTTGATGTGTCTTGGTTTTAGTTGCCGTGTCTTGGTTTTAGTTGCCGTGTCTTGGTTTTAGTTGATGTGTCTTGGTTTTAGTTGCCGTGTCTTGGTTTTAGTAGCCGTGTCTTGGTTTTAGTTGCCGTGTCTTGGTTTTATTTGCCGAGTATTGGTTTTAGTTGATGTGTCTTGGTTTTAGTAGCCGTGTCTTGGTTTTAGGAGCCGTGTCTTGGTTTTAGTTGGTGTGTCTTGGTTTTAGTTGCCGTGTCTTGGTTTTAGTTGCCGTGTTTTGGTTTTAGTTGATGTGTCTTGGTTTTAGTTGCCGTGTCTTGGTTTTAGTAGCCGTGTCTTGGTTTTAGTTGATGTGTCTTGGTTTTAGTTGATGTGTCTTGGTTTTAGTTGCCGTGTCTTGGTTTTAGTTGATGTGTCTTGGTTTTAGTAGCCGTGTCTTGGTTTAGTCGCCGTGTCTTGGTTTTAGTTGATGTGTGTTGGTTTTAGTAGCCATGTCTTGGTTTTATTTGCCGTGTCTTGGTTTTAGTAGCCGTGTCTTGGTTTTAGTTGATGTGTCTTGGTTTTAGTTGATGTGTGTTGGTTTTAGTAGCCATGTCTTGGTTTTAGTTGCCATGTCTTGGTTTTAGTAGCCGTGTCTTGGTTTTAGTTGATGTGTCTTGGTTTTAGTTGATGTGTCTTGGTTTTAGTTGCCATGTCTTGGTTTTAGTAGCCGTGTCTTGGTTTTAGTCGCCGTGTCTTGGTTTTGGTTGCCGTGTCTTGGTTTTGGTTGCCGTGTCTTGGTTTTAGTCGCCGTGTCTTGGTTTTAGTAGCCGTGTCTTGGTTTTAGTCGCCGTGTCTTGGTTTTAGTTGCCGTGTCTTGGTTTTAGTAGCCGTGTATTGGTTTTAGTTGATGTGTGTTGGTTTTAGTAGCCGTGTCTTGGTTTTTGTTGATGTGTGTTGGTTTTAGTAGCCGTGTCTTGGTTTTAGTTGCCGTGTCTTGGTTTTAGTAGCCGTGTCTTGGTTTTAGTTGATGGGTGTTGGTTTTAGTAGCCGTGTCTTGGTTTTAGTTGCCGTGTCTTGGTTTTAGTTGATGTGTGTTAGTTTTAGTTGATGTGTCTTGGTTTTAGTTGCCGTGTCTTGGTTTTAGTTGCCGTGTCTTGGTTTTAGTTGATGTGTCTTGGTTTTAGTTGCCGTGTCTTGGTTTTAGTCGCCGTGTCTTGGTTTTAGTAGCCGTGTCTTGGTTTTAGTCTCCGTGTCTTGGTTTTAGTTGATGTGTGTTGGTTTTAGTAGCCGTGTCTTGGTTTTAGTTGCCGTGTCTTGGTTTTAGTTGATGTGTGTTAGTTTTAGTAGCCGTGTCTTGGTTCTAGTAGCCGTGTCTTGGTTTTAGTTGATGTGTGTTGGTTTTAGTAGCCGTGTCTTGGTTTTAGTTGCCGTGTCTTGGTTTTAGTCTCCGTGTCTTGGTTTTAGTTGATGTGTGTTGGTTTTAGTAGCCGTGTCTTGGTTTTAGTTGCCGTGTCTTGGTTTTAGTTGATGTGTGTTGGTTTTAGTAGCCGTGTCTTGGTTTTAGTTGCCGTGTCTTGGTTTTAGTTGATGTGTGTTAGTTTTAGTTGATGTGTCTTGGTTTTAGTTGCCGTGTCTTGGTTTTAGTTGCTGTGTCTTGGTTTTAGTTGATGTGTCTTGGTTTTAGTTGCCGTGTCTTGGTTTTAGTCGCCGTGTCTTGGTTTTAGTAGCCGTGTCTTGGTTTTAGTTTTAGTTGCCGAGTCTTGGTTTTAGTTTTAGTTGATGTGTCTTGGTTTTAGTTGCCGTGTCTTGGTTTTAGTTGCTGTGTCTTGGTTTTAGTAGCCGTGTCTTGGTTTTAGTTGTAGTTGCCGAGTCTTGGTTTTAGTTTTAGTTGATGTGTCTTGGTTTTAGTTGCCGAGTCTTGGTTTTAGTTGCCGAGTCTTGGTTCTAGTTGCCGTGTCTTGATTTTGGTTGCCGTGTCTTGCCGTGTCTTGGTTTTAGTAGCCGTGTCTTGGTTTTAGTTGCCGTGTTTTGGTTCTAGTTGCCGAGTCTTGGTTCTAGTTGCCGTGTCTTGATTTTGGTTGCCGTGTCTTGCCGTGTCTTGGTTTTAGTAGCCGTGTCTTGGTTTTGGTTTTATTTAACTTTAACATTTAACTTTACAACACTTCACAAAGCTATTAATGCGTCCGAAATAGCACCCTATTTCTTACAGAGTACAGTACACTACTTTTGACCAGAGAAAGTGCTTACTCTATACTATACTACACAGTGAGAAACTGTAAATCAGAGAGGGGGTTGAGGGATGGGCCGGCTGTCAAATGCTGTGTGATTCTCATCCATATGACACACACACTGTCTTCAACATCAGAGAGAGTCACCCATCTAGAGGAGCTCTGCTCAGAAGATTTACCCTGAATCTCTCTCTCTCCGTCTCTCTCTCCGTCTCTCTCCGTGTCTGTCTGTCTGTCTGTCTGTCTGTCTGTCTGTCTGTCTGTCTGTCTGTCTGTCTGTCTGTCTGTCTGTCTGTCTGTCTGTCTGTCTGTCTGTCTAGCTCTCTCTCTCCCTCTCTCTGTCTCTCTCTCTCTCTCTCAAATTCAAATTAAAATTCAAGCTGCTTTATTGGCATGAAAAACATTGTGTCAATATTGCCAAAGCAACAATGTATACAATATACATTGTAATAAAATTATAAACAATGACAAATAATAATATAGAATGGCAGTAAATAATAATACAAAATTAAATATAAAAATAACAATAAAATGGTAACAGTCAATAATCGAATGTAATGTAATAAATATATATATTTTTTAATTAAAAATGAAACTATAACTAACTTATAACTAAATAACGGTCATCTTCACCATTACATCGGTACTACAACTACTATCATCATTACCACTACTACCTCTCTCTCTCTCTCTCTCCCTCTCTCTCTCTCTGTGTCACGGCTCCTCCTCTGCAGGGGCGGTTCCTCCTGGGTCGTTAGTGATTGGAGTCACCTGGGCACTAAGTATTTAAACTGTCACTAATCACTTCTCTCTCTCTCTCTGCTCCTCCAGGTATGCTCATGATTTGTTTGTTCCTTTGTAGTTTTGCATAGTTTTCACTCAGTCATGTTCACACACACATATTCACGCATACATGCACTTTACATACACCTTACATTATGATACTTCCACACCTCATTCCTTTTTCTTAGTTTAAGTTAATAGTTTGTTTATATTAAAGAACCTTTTTAAATTGGCCTATACCTGTTGTTCCCCTCATTTTTGTCACAGGCTATGAGCCGGCTTCTCTCGTTATCTCTCTCTCTGGAAACGCTGACTGAGAGGATGAAGGATAATACACGTGTTGTCTTTCTATCATGTCAGCATTTTACTGTATGGGATATATAGTCGACTTATACTTGATGCCCCAAACTCATAGAATTCCAAAAGGTTGAGTCGACTTTCACAACTTGGTCCAAAAGTTGCAACTTCAGTGCTTAAGAAATTATATATGCAATAAATAACTTGTGAAATAATGGATCCAGGTGGGTGGTAATCTATGAGGAGATGCTACAGGTTTATGGAGCTATACAGAGATTACACAGACACAATCTGGTGCTAATCTATGAGGAGATGCTACAGGCTTATGGAGCTATACGGAGAGAGATTACACAGACACAATCTGGTGCTAATCTATGAGGAGATGCTACAGGCTTATGGAGCTATACGGAGAGAGATTACACAGACACAATCTGGTGGTAATCTATGAGGAGATGCTACAGGCTTATGGAGCTATACGGAGATTACACAGATACAATCTGGTGCTAATCTATGAGGAGATGCTACAGGGTTATGGAGCTATACGGAGATTACACAGATACAATCTGGTGGTAATCTATGAGGAGATGCTACAGGCTTATGGAGCTATACGGAGATTACACAGATACAATCTGGTGGTAATCTATGAGGAGATGCTACAGGTTTATGGAGCTATACGGAGATTACACAGATACAATCTGGTGCTAATCTATGAGGAGATGCTACAGGGTTATGGAGCTATACGGAGAGAGATTACACAGACACAATCTGGTGCTAATCTATGAGGAGATGCTACAGGGTTATGGAGCTATACGGAGATTACACAGACACAATCTGGTGGTAATTATGAGGAGATGCTACAGGTTTATGGAGCTATACGGAGATTACACAGACACAATCTGGTGGTAATTATGAGGAGATGCTACAGGGTTATGGAGCTATACGGAGAGAGATTACACAGACACAATCTGGTGGTAATCTATGAGGAGATGCTACAGGTTTATGGAGCTATACGGAGGGAGATTAAACAGACACATAAATAATAGCTGGGTCATTGTTCTCTTCTCTGCATGAAGTACGAGCTCATCAATCACTACTAAACGACTGAGTTATATAGAGGGAGAGAGAAGAGGAAGAGCGAGAGAGAGATAGAGAAGATGGAGAGAGAAGAGGGAGACAGAAGAGAGAGAGAGAGAGAGAGAGAGAGAGAGAGGGAGACAGAGCGAGAGGAAGGGGGAGTGAGGGAGAGAGAGAGATGGGCATTGAGAGAAAGAGAGAATGAGAGAGTGACACAGGTCATGTTCATGTAGTGCTTTGATCAGCTCTGTTCTCCTCCCAGGAGTAAAAGTAATGTATCTGTGTTGCCGTCTAGTCCACTGTACCTACGGTATCTCCCATTTATCACAGGTTCACTTAATGTATCTGTGTTGCCGTCTAGTCCACTGTACCTACGGTATCTCCCATTTATCACAGGTTCACTTAATGTATCTGTGTTGCCGTCTAGTCCACTGTACCTACGGTATCTCCCATTTATCACAGGTTCACTTAATGTATCTGTGTTGCCGTCTAGTCCACTGTTCCTACGGTATCTCCCATTTATCACAGGTTCACTTAATGTATCTGTGTTGCCGTCTAGTCCACTGTACCTACGGTATCTCCCATTTATCACAGGTTCACTTTTCTCTCACAGTTCTCTCGCTATCTCCCAATTCGATTCTCTGTCTTCTCTCACAGCTCTCTCGCTATCTCCCAATTCGATTCTCTGTCTTCTCTCTCACTCTCTTTTAGGGCCCAGCGTTAGCAAGGAGCCCATGGCTAACCTTACAGACAGACACCGTTAAAACATGATGACAAAATTATGACGTTTCTATTCTGCTCACGACACTCCATATAATGCCCCTCCCCACTTCTCTTTGTGTTGAAAATGTATGAGTTCACCAGCGATTCCCAACCTATAAAATGTATGAGTTCACCAGCGATTCCCAAACCAGAACAGCCCAAAAGGCACTGAGCGAGAGATTACCCAGTCCAGGGAACGCTTATCGAGGTGAGGGAGAGAGAATGCTCTCCCTTTCAGAATGCTCTCCCTTTCACTCATAATTGCTTTTCCGTCCCACGCAGCAAGAGAGAGCGGGTGCGAGGGGAGAGATAGAAAGACAGAGATGAGAAAGAGACAGATAGAGAGAGAGAGAGACAGATAGAAAGAGAGACACAGATAGAGAGTAAGACAAAGAGAGACAAAACTCAGTAAGACAAAATGGTGTTCCAAAAAAGGTCCAGTCGCCAGGACCACAAATACTAATTCCATCTAGACACCGTTGCCCCAAAGCACATCAAAAAACGATACATACCTCGGCCTAAACATCAGCGCCACAGGTAACTTCCACAAAGCTGTGAACGATCTGAGAGACAAGGCAAGAAGTGCCTTCTGTGCCATCAATCAACTATGGACAGACTCAGTGAGCATAGCATTGCTATTGAGAAAGGCCGCCGTAGGCAGACTTGGCTCTCTAGAGAAGATGGCAGTGGTTAGAGCACTGGACTAGTAACCGAAAGGTTGCCAGATCAAATCCCTGAGCTGATGAGGTAAAAATCTGTTGTTCTGCCCCTGAACAAGGCAGTTAACCCACTGTTTCTAGGCCGTCATTGAAAATACGAATTTGTTCTTAACTGACTTGCCTAATTAAATAAAGTTTGAATTAAAGAGAAGACAGGCTATGTGCTCACTGCCCACAAAATGAGGTGGAAACTGAGCTACACTTCCTAACCTCCTGCACAATGTATGACCATATTAGAGACACATATTTCCCTCAGATCACACAGATCCACAAAGAACTTGAAAACAAACTCGATTTCAATAAACTCCCATATCTACTGGGTGAAATACCACAGTGTGCCATCACAGCAGCAAGATTCGTGACCTTTTGCCACAAGAAAAGGTCAACCAGTGAAGAACAAACACCATTGTAAATACAACCCATATTTATGTCTATTTATATTCCCTTTTGTACTTGAACTATTTCCACATAATATGACATTTGAAAAGTCTTTGTTATTTTGGAACTTTTGTGAATGTAATGTTTAGTGAACTTTTGTATTGTTTATTTCACTGTTGTTTATTATCTACTTGGTTTGTTTGTTGTTAACATATGTTTCCCATGTCAATAGAGCCCTTCAATTTAATTTAACTGAGAGAGAGAGAGTTTAATCAGAGTGATGTTATATAGCCTCCGACCTAAAGAAACACTAACCTTCATGAAAGCCCCCAACCTACAGAAACACTAACCTTGATGAAAGCCCCCAACCTACAGAAACACTAACCTTGATGAAAGCCCCCAACCTACAGAAACACAAACCTTGATGAAAGCCCCCAACCTACAGAAACACCTTGATGAAAGCCCCCAACCTAAAGAAACACTAACCTTGATGAAAGCCCCCAACCTAAAGAAACACTAACCTTGATGAAAGCCCCCAACCTACAGAAACACTAACCTTGATGAAAGCCCCCAACCTACAGAAACACCTTGATGAAAGCCCCCAACCTAAAGAAACACTAACCTTGATGAAAGCCCCCAACCTACAGAAACACTAACCTTGATGAAAGCCCCCAACCTACAGAAACACCTTGATGAAAGCCCCCGACCTAAAGAAACACAAACCTTGATGAAAGCCCCCAACCTACAGAAACACTAACCTTGATGAAAGCCCCCAACCTAAAGAAACACTAACCTTGATGAAAGCCCCCAACCTACAGAAACAATAACCTTGATGAAAGCCCCAAACCTACAGAAACAATAACCTTGATGAAAGCCCCCAACCTACAGAAACACTAACCTTGATGAAAGCCCCCAACCTACAGAAACACCTTGATGAAAGCCCCCCAACCTAAAGAAACACTAACCTTGATGAAAGCCCCCGACCTACAGAAACACTAACCTTGATGAAAGCCCCCAACCTAAAGAAACACTAACCTTGATGAAAGCCCCCGACCTAAAGAAACACAAACCTTGATGAAAGCCCACGACCTAAAGAAACACAAACCTTGATGAAAGCCCCCAACCTACAGAAACACTAACCTTGATGAAAGCCCCCAACCTAAAGAAACACTAACCTTGATGAAAGCCCCCAACCTACAGAAACATTAACCTTGATGAAAGCCCCCAACCTACAGAAACACTAACCTTGATGAAAGCCCCCGACCTAAAGAAACACAAACTTGATGAAAGCCCCCAACCTACAGAAACACTAACCTTGATGAAAGCCCCCAACCTAAAGAAACACTTACCTTGATGAAAGCCCCCAACCTACAGAAACACTAACCTTGATGAAAGCCCCCAACCTACAGAAACACTAACCTTGATGAAAGCCCCCGACCTAAAGAAACACAAACCTTGATGAAAGCCCCCAACCTAAAGAAACACTAACCTTGATGAAAGCCCCCGACCTAAAGAAACACAAACCTTGATGAAAGCCCCCAACCTAAAGAAACACTAACCTTGATGAAAGCCCCCGACCTACAGAAACACTAACCTTGATGAAAGCCCCCAACCTACAGAAACACCTTGATGAAAGCCCCCAACCTACAGAAACACCTTGATGAAAGCCCCCAACATAAAGAAACCCTAACCTTGATGAAAGCCCCCAACCTAAAGAAACACTAACCTTGATGAAAGCCCCCAACCTACAGAAACACTAACCTTGATGAAAGCCCCCAACCTAAAGAAACACTAACCTTGATGAAAGCCCCCAACCTACAGAAACACTAACCTTGATGAAAGCCCCCAACCTAAAGAAACACTAACCTTGATGAAAGCCCCCAACCTACAGAAACACTAACCTTGATGAAAGCCCCCAACCTACAGAAACACTGACCTTGATGAAAGCCCCCAACCCACAGAAACACTAACCTTGATGAAATCCCCCCAACCTAAAGAAACACTAACCTTGATGAAAGCCCCCAACCTACAGAAACACTAACCTTGATGAAAGCCCCCAACCTACAGAAACACTAACCTTGATGAAAGCCCCCAACCTAAAGAAACACTAACCTTGATGAAATCCCCCAACCTACAGAAACACCTTGATGAAAGCCCCCAACCTACAGAAACACTAACCTTGATGAAAGCCCCCGACCTACAGAAACACTAACCTTGATGAAAGCCCCCAGCATAAAGAAACACTAACCTTGATGAAAGCCCCCAGCATAAAGAAACACTAACCTTGATGAAAGCCCCCAACCTACAGAAACACTAACCTTGATGAAAGCCCCCAACCTACAGAAACACTAACCTTGATGAAAGCCCCCAACCTGAAGAAACACTAACCTTGATGAAAGCCCCCGACCTACAGAAACACTAACCTTGATGAAAGCCCCCAACCTACAGAAACACTAACCTTGATGAAAGCCCCCGACCTACAGAAACACTAACCTTGATGAAAGCCCCCAGCATAAAGAAACACTAACCTTGATGAAAGCCCCCAGCATAAAGAAACACTAACCTTGATGAAAGCCCCCAACCTACAGAAACACTAACCTTGATGAAAGCCCCCAACCTACAGAAACACTAACCTTGATGAAAGCCCCAACCCACAGAAACACTAACCTTGATGAAAGCCCCCAACCCACAGAAACACTAACCTTGATGAAAGCCCCCCGACCGAAAGAAACACTAACCTTGATGAAAGCCCCCAACCTACTGAAACACTAACCTTGATGAAAGCCCCCCGACCGAAAGAAACACTAACCTTGATGAAAGCCCCAACCCACAGAAACACTAACCTTGATGAAAGCCCCCAACCTACTGAAACACTAACCTTGATGAAAGCCCCCCGACCGAAAGAAACACTAACCTTGATGAAAGCCCCAACCCACAGAAACACTAACCTTGATGAAAGCCCCCAACCTACAGAAACACTAACCTTGATGAAAGCCCCCAACCTACAGAAACACTAACCTTGATGAAAGCCCCGACCCACAGAAACACTAACCTTGATGAAAGCCCCGACCTAAAGAAACACTAACCTTGATGAAAGCCCCGACCTAAAGAAACACTAACCTTGATGAAAGCCCCGACCTAAAGAAACACTAACCTTGATGAAAGCCCCCAACCCACAGAAACACTAACCTTGATGAAAGCCCCAAACCTACAGAAACACTAACCTTGATGAAAGCCCCGACCTAAAGAAACACTAACCTTGATGAAAGCCCCCAACCTACAGAAACACTGACCTTGATGAAAGCCCCCAACCTACAGAAACACTAACCTTGATGAAAGCCCCAACCCACAGAAACACTAACCTTGATGAAAGCCCCCAACCCAGAGAAACACTAACCTTGATGAAAGCCCCCCGACCGAAAGAAACACTAACCTTGATGAAAGCCCCCAACCTACTGAAACACTAACCTTGATGAAAGCCCCCCGACCGAAAGAAACACTAACCTTGATGAAAGCCCCAACCCACAGAAACACTAACCTTGATGAAAGCCCCCAACCTACTGAAACACTAACCTTGATGAAAGCCCCCCGACCGAAAGAAACACTAACCTTGATGAAAGCCCCAACCCACAGAAACACTAACCTTGATGAAAGCCCCCAACCTACAGAAACACTAACCTTGATGAAAGCCCCCAACCTACAGAAACACTAACCTTGATGAAAGCCCCGACCCACAGAAACACTAACCTTGATGAAAGCCCCGACCTAAAGAAACACTAACCTTGATGAAAGCCCCGACCTAAAGAAACACTAACCTTGATGAAAGCCCCGACCCACAGAAACACTAACCTTGATGAAAGCCCCCAACCCACAGAAACACTAACCTTGATGAAAGCCCCCCGACCGAAAGAAACACTAACCTTGATGAAAGCCCCCAACCCACAGAAACACTAACCTTGATGAAAGCCCCCAACCTACTGAAACACTAACCTTGATGAAAGCCCCCCGACCGAAAGAAACACTAACCTTGATGAAAGCCCCAACCCACAGAAACACTAACCTTGATGAAAGCCCCCAACCTACAGAAACACTAACCTTGATGAAAGCCCCCAACCTACAGAAACACTAACCTTGATGAAAGCCCCGACCCACAGAAACACTAACCTTGATGAAAGCCCCGACCTAAAGAAACACTAACCTTGATGAAAGCCCCGACCTAAAGAAACACTAACCTTGATGAAAGCCCCGACCTAAAGAAACACTAAACTTGATGAAAGCCCCGACCTAAAGAAACACTAACCTTGATGAAAGCCCCCAACCCACAGAAACACTAACCTTGATGAAAGCCCCAAACCTACAGAAACACTAACCTTGATGAAAGCCCCGACCTAAAGAAACACTAACCTTGATGAAAGCCCCCCGACCGAAAGAAACACTAACCTTGATGAAAGCCCCCAACCTACTGAAACACTAACCTTGATGAAAGCCCCCCGACCGAAAGAAACACTAACCTTGATGAAAGCCCCAACCCACAGAAACACTAACCTTGATGAAAGCCCCCAACCTACTGAAACACTAACCTTGATGAAAGCCCCCCGACCGAAAGAAACACTAACCTTGATGAAAGCCCCAACCCACAGAAACACTAACCTTGATGAAAGCCCCCAACCTACAGAAACACTAACCTTGATGAAAGCCCCCAACCTACAGAAACACTAACCTTGATGAAAGCCCCGACCCACAGAAACACTAACCTTGATGAAAGCCCCGACCTAAAGAAACACTAACCTTGATGAAAGCCCCGACCTAAAGAAACACTAACCTTGATGAAAGCCCCGACCCACAGAAACACTAACCTTGATGAAAGCCCCGACCTAAAGAAACACTAACCTTGATGAAAGCCCCGACCTAAAGAAACACTAACCTTGATGAAAGCCCCGACCTAAAGAAACACTAACCTTGATGAAAGCCCCGACCTAAAGAAACACTAACCTTGATGAAAGCCCCCAACCCACAGAAACACTAACCTTGATGAAAGCCCCAAACCTACAGAAACACTAACCTTGATGAAAGCCCCGACCTACAGAAACACTAACCTTGATGAAAGCCCCGACCTAAAGAAACACTAACATACCTTAAGGGACATCTAGTACGGGAGCCGTATGATCGGTGAAGATTCTCCCATTGGATATGTACGGTCCCTTACTAGACGTCCGACGTCGTCTCGGAAAATCGCGGACGGCGTCGGGCCGAGGGCGGGGGGGAGCTCTTTCGGGAAGTCATCTGAGAAATTGTTTCGGACGTTCGGTCGCCGTTTTATAAAAATAACAAATTTTTGACTTGGACTCCGCATTCTCGAAAATTCCCACAAGGCGGAAAATAAATCATATTGCAGGCGCACGAACACGGGGCAAACGAGCGCGGCCTTTTCTCCTAAACGGAAAATATTTCGAAGACGAAACTCGGCGAGCGTAGGTTTGGAGTAAAGGGAAGTTGGCCCCGAACAAGATGGCGTCGAGGCCTCGGCGCTTTTTGAGTTATGGCCATTTTGCTGGGATCAAAGGTCAAAAACGAAAAGTAGGGTGCAATTTGACCGCTTCACGTCAAAGTACATAGGCATACGGTGTCAGGAAAAAAAAAACTGCCGTTTATCTATCGTAATTTAAGAGAAATAGTACATTGTCCATTTGGTGATGTTCACGAAGAGGAATTTTCTTTTCAAAAAAATCACAGATCCAGTTGCAGTGTGTTCACACGAACATTTTTAAAGTGGGTCTCGAAGCTCTGCGAGAATTCTGTGATTTTATGTGATTTTATGAAGTAACACACACTCATTTAACCCTCTGTTAATAAGTCAGTTCTTAACATAAAGACTTAAAACTCAATATTAAATAAGAGCCTACCCCAAGGAGGGTATGTGTTCACGTTCAGCTTCCTATGTCAACTGGAAGTACCTTAAAATGGTGCACAGGGTCAGGTTTGAAGGGTAATAAAGGTCAGATCTTTTCAAAACTTCACTTGTGTGATTAGACAACCCTCATGAACTGTAATCAGTCATTTTTCCCAACAGATGTCAAAGAAAAGCTCTCTCACACAAACACACACACACAAAAAGGAAGGATGGAGTGAAAAAGTACGGTGCTTAAAGACACACAAAGCCTGCAATGGCATGACTATTATCTCCAGGCCGTGCCGAGTTCAACGAGATGCCCCGCTTGACCGTAGCTCACTCGGTCTGAGCGCAGCGACAGTGACAAGAAGACAGAGCAAAATGATCCTTTGACCTCAATGTCAATTTTATTTGCTTTTGGGAGACAGAGAGAGAACCGTTAAGGTTAGAAGCACAATTTGACCTCAGGAATGTTCTTTAGGTCCTCCCGATCTGTGCAAGCCTAACCTTGACCTTGTGGCATTAACCCTTAACAGTTAAAAGAAGGTGTTTACATCAAACACTTTACAATGACATGTCTCCCCATTGGAATACATTGACTGCGCCTCTAAATTCAACCTGAAGCCTATGTGGGTTATGAATGTCTTAGGAACCTGTCTTTGATGTCAGTCCATCAGGCCACCATGAGGTCTACCTGTGTCGATTCTAAGCTTCCTGTAGCAACCGGAAGTGATTAAATTCACCCTAAAAGTGTTTTGATTTACATAGCCTGCAATTGTGAAAATCACTGCATTCAAACCTGTGTAGATCAGTCAATTTTTAACATACAGACTTAAAATTCACGATTCTGTAACAGCATACTCCATTCAAGATATGTGTTTAATTATAGCTTCCTGTGACCACCGGAAGTGCCTTAAGATGGTGTCATAGATGCAGTATTGAAGGGTTAAAAGGTCAGAACTTTTCAAAACTTCATATATGTGATTAGACAACCCTAATGAAGTGTAAATCAGTCATTTCTTTAAACAGATGTCAAAGAAAAGCTCTCACACACACACACAGCAGGGATGGAGTGAAAAAGTACGGTGCTTAAAGACACACAAAGCCTGCAACGGTATTACTATTATCTCCAGGCCGTGCCGAGGTCAACGAGATGCCCCGCTTGACCGTAGCTCGTTCGGTCTGAGCGCAGCGACCGTTACAAGAAGACGGACACAAATGACCTTTTGACCTCAATGTCAATTTTATTTGCTTTTGGGAGACAGAGAGAGAACCGTTAAGGTTAGAAGCACAATTTCACCTCAGGAATGTTCTTAAGATCCTCCCGATCTGTGCAAGCCTAACTTTGACCTTGTGGCATTAACCCTTAACAGTTAAAAGCTGGTGTTTACATCAAACAATTTACAATGACATGTCGCCCCATAGGAATACATTGACTGCACCTCTCAATTCAACCTGAAGCTTATGTGGGTTATGAATGTCTTATGAACCTGTCTTTGATGTCAGTCCATCAGGCCACCATGAGGTCTACATGTGTCGATTCTAAGCTTCCTGGAGCAACCGGAAGTGGTTAAATCACCCTAAAAGTGTTTGCCATAGCCAACCTGCAGTTTGAGAGAAATAGTGCATTCAGCCCTATGTAAATCAGTCAATTTTTAACATACAGACTTAAAACACAGGATTCTGTAACAGCCTACTACAGTGATGATATGTGTTTATTTATAGCTTCCTGTGACAACCGGAAGTGCCATAACTGGTGTCAAATGGGCTGTTTCGAAGGGTTAAAAATGTCAAATCTTTCCAAAACTTCATATATGTGAATAGACAACCCTCATGAACTGTAAATCAGTCCTTCATCCCATCAGATTAAAAAAAAAAAAAAAAAAACACCGACACAGAAATGATGGAGGGACACACTGAGGGGCTAAGAGGCAGACAGTGCCTGTGGTAGTTACTTTTGTTCCAACTTTTAAAGAACCGTCAGACCTAGAGTTCTGAAAATTTACAAACCTGTTCTAGACCTCAGGTCGATTGTGCACAGTGAATTATGTGGCTCTAGAAGGTTCTCGGGTCGATAAAAAGCCTTGTGTATTTGCCATGTTTTCAATTCATTTTGACCTCAACGAAACGGACGACATTTAGGAAAGTCCCAGAGTCTCAAGACTAGGTGCGTTGAAACCGGCTCGGCCCATAGAGACAGACCCCAACAAGCCTGTTTGATTGCTCATTCAAGGACCCCGTAGCAAGGCAATGAAAAAAGTGGAATTTCAGCACCAATTAGGGTTTTGCTCGGGCACCGAATGACCTATCGAGCCGAAACTTGGGATTCGAGGTCGCCTCACATAGGGCTAAACATAATGTGTGAACTGGACCCGCAGCTAGAACATAACTACGTATTATTTGTTTTATTATGGTTTAAATAGAAGGCGCTGTGAATTTTGGGCCTGCTCTGAAATATGTTATAGTTGGCATCTAAAGGAGTTGGAAAAAGTGAGTTTGGAGTCAGATGGTATCAGTTTGGTGTCTGAAAATATCTATTTGACTGATGGACACTGACTTGCTCGTTGACTTTTGTACATTTGCAATATGTTTCAACGGGGAGGTACCATGAGGAAAAAGCGACACGATGAAATTTCACGAAACGAGCGATGGAGAGGAACCACTATCACTGCCCGGCCATCCTGAGGTCATCAGGACGTTGACTTTTGTATTTCTAAAGTATTTGTGTCAAAATTAATTGGTGTCAAAAGAGCTGTTTCGAAGGGTTAAAAAAGTCAAATCTTTCCAAAACTTCATATTTGTGATTAGGCAACCCTCCTGAACTGTAAATCAGTCATTAGTCCCATCAGATTTCAAAGAAAAATGTACACACCCAAACAGAAATGATGGAGGGACACACTGAGGGGCTAAGAGGCAGACACTGAGGGGCTAAGAGGCAGACAGTGCCTGTGGTAGTTACTTTTGTTCCAACTTTTAAAGAACCGTCAGACCTAGAGTTCTGAAAATGTACAAACCTGTTCTAGACCTCAGGTCGATTGTGCACGGTGAATTATGTGGCTCTAGAAGGTTCTCGGATCGATAAAAAGCATTGTGTATTTGCCATGTTTTCAATTCATTTTGACCTCAACGAAACGGACGACCTTTAGAAAAGTCCCAGAGTCTCAAGACTAGGTGCATTGAAACCGGCTCGGCCCATAGAGACAGACCCCAACAAGCCTGTTCGATTTTGTATTTCTAAAGTATTTAAAGTATTTAAAGAATGCACGTTAAATTTGCAATATGATTCAACACATCATATTGCAAAAGTAACAGTGTGTGTTATGTTTGCAATATGATTCAACACATCATATTGCAAACGTAACAGTGTGTGTTACTTTTGCAATATGATGTGTTGAATCATATTGCAAACGTAACAGTGTGTGTTACTTTTGCAATATGATGTGTTGAATCATATTGCAAATTTAACGTGCATTCTTTAAATAAACCCTATGTGGGTTATGAATGTCTTGTGAACCTGTCTTTGATAACAATCCATCAAGCCACTATGAGGTCTACCTGTGTTGATTCTAAGCTTCCTGGAGCAACCGGAAGTGATAAAATCACCCTAAAAGTGTTTTGCCATACCCAACCAGCAGTTTGTGATATATAGTGCATTCAACCCTGTGTAAATCAGTCAGTTCTTAACGTATAGACTTAAAACTCAGGATTCTGTAAAAGCATACCCCGATCAGGATATGTCTTTACCTATAGCTTCCTGTGCCAACCGGAAGTGCCTTAAAATGGGGTCATAGGTGCTGTTTCGAAGGGTTAAAAAAGTCAGATCTTTCCAAAACTTTAAGTGTGTGATTAGGCAACCTTCATGAACTGTAAATCAGTCATTTCTCTAAACAGATGTCAAAGAAAAGCTCTCACACACACACACAAGTCCAAACTTTTCGTGCACCTGGTATTTTTTTTAGGTTACCAGGTGCTCTGTTTCAAGACGGTTGAAATTGCTTTTAGGGGGCATCCAGACTTCCATACCCGCTCTGGGAGCACTATTCTACGGACAAAAATCAATGGGTGTTGGCCTGAGTGATTTAAGGAGGTTTCCAAAAAAAGTAAAAAAAAAAATATTTTTCATGTTTTCATGTCATTTTTCAAAACGGTTTTAAATGCTTTTAGGTGTCATCCAGACGTCCATGGGAGCACTATACTACGGCCCCAAATCAATGGGTGCTGGCCTGAGTGATTTATGGAGGTTTGGGGGGTGATAAGTACAAGTAAACATTTATAAAAAATGATGATAGTAAAATGTGACTAAAGTATTTTCATACAGTTCTTATACATGTGTAATTGACGTAAAAATCGAAAGAATTTCAAAAAACGGTCCAGAAAGCACTTTTTTAAATGGAATATATGTTTTTTCCACATTTTTAACATTTTTGACTTTTAACTTCCTATGAAATCACATTCCAAATGCACAAAACATATTCCTTAAGCCCCCAACCTACAGAAACACTAACCTTGATGAAAGCCCCCAACCTACAGAAACACTAACCTTGATGAAAGCCCCCAACCTACAGAAACACTAACCTTGATGAAAGCCCCCAACATACAGAAACACTAACCTTGATGAAAGCCCCCAACCTACAGAAACATTAACCTTGATGAAAGCCCCCAGTCAGGTCTTTAACAGAACAATATAACTATCCATGGTGCTGGACCCAGTCAGGTCTTTAACAGAACAATATAACTATCCTTGGTGCTGGACCCAGTCAGGTCTTTAACAGAACAATATAACTATCCATGGTGCTGGACCCAGTCAGGTCTTTAACAGAACAATATAACTATCCTTGGTGCTGGACCCAGTCAGGTCTTTAACAGAACAATATAACTATCCATGGTGCTGGACCCAGTCAGGTCTTTAACAGAACAATATAACTATCCATGGTGCTGGACCCAGTCAGGTCTTTAACAGAACAATATAACTATCCATACCACATGGTGCTGGACCCAGTCAGGTCTTTAACAGAACAATATAACTATCCATGGTGCTGGTAGCAGTCAGGTCTTTAACAGAACAATATAACTATCCATGGTGCTGGACCCAGTCAGGTCTTTAACAGAACAATATAACTATCCATGGTGCTGGACCCAGTCAGGTCTTTAACAGAACAATATAACTATCCATGGTGCTGGACCCAGTCAGGTCTTTAACAGAACAATATAACTATCCATACCACATGGTGCTGGACCCAGTCAGGTCTTTAACAGAACAATATAACTATCCATGGTGCTGGTAGCAGTCAGGTCTTTAACAGAACAATATAACTATCCATGGTGCTGGACCCAGTCAGGTCTTTAACAGAACAATATAACTATCCATGGTGCTGGACCCAGTCAGGTCTTTAACAGAACAATATAACTATCCATGGTGCTGGACCCAGTCAGGTCTTTAACAGAACAATATAACTATCCATGGTGCTGGACCCTGTCACGTTCCTGACCTTATTTCCTTTATTTTGTCTTTGTTTAGTATGGTCAGGACGTGAGCTGGGTGGGCATTCTATGTTATGTGTTTCTATGTTTAGGTTCATTGTTTATTAGCCTGATATGGTTCTCAATCAGGGGCAGGTGTTTGACGTTTCCTCTGATTGAGAACCATATAAAGGTAGGCTGTTCACACCGTTTGTTTGTGGGTGATTGTCTTCCGTGTCTGTGTGGTTACCACACGGGACTGTTTCGTTTGTCTAGTCTGTTCCTGTTCGTGCGTTCTTCGTTATATGTAAGTTCTCATGTTCAGGTCGGTCTACGTCGTTTGTTATTTTGTAATTTATCAAGTGTGTTTCGTGTTCGTCTTGTTTCAATAAAATCTCATTATGTATTCCACAAAAGCTGCGTTTTGGTCCGATCCCTGCTCCTCCTCAGACGAGGAGGAGAACATGTCCTCCTCAGACGAGGAGGAGAACAACCCAGTCAGGTCTTTTGGTCCGATCCCTGCTCCTCCTCAGACGAGGAGGAGAACATGTCCTCCTCAGACGAGGAGGAGAACAACCCAGTCAGGTCTTTTGGTCCGATCCCTGCTCCTCCTCAGACGAGGAGGAGAACATGTCCTCCTCAGACGAGGAGGAGAACAACCCAGTCAGGTCTTCAAGACATCTCCTCCCCTGCTGAAAGATTAGCCACTAAATGTTGGCACCAACAGGATGTAATCAAGCCCTGGTCTCCATGGGAACAGAGGAGGAACACCTGGAGCGGGAGTCTCAGGTTGGACTACCTTGTTTCTGACACACACACACACACACACACACACACACACACACACACACACACACACACACACACACACACACACACAGACACACACACACACACACACACACACACACACACACAAAAGATTTGCATGTAAATACCTCTCTCACCCTCCAGTAACCTGTGGATCATGACAGAACCTTCATAAATCAGCAGAACGTTTATAACCTACTTGTTGACTCATTATGTCACGTCCTGTATTACTTAGTTTGAAGTGAGGCACCTTCGGTCATTCACAACACATCCATAAAGACTCTATAACGCAGGACGCTGTACTTACTACAAAGTCAGACACCTTTGTTCATTCATAACACATACATAAATGTTTAATGATGTAAACACAAATGTATTAACACTTAGTAAATTATCACTAACAGCTAAAACAAATTAAAAGACATGTTTATACCATACAAATACACAAAGTTTCAAAAAGTCCAGCAATGTAATTACAGAGAACATTACTCAGGACTGAATAGTGAGCTAGTTCCTGAGCTGGTGGACAAATGGTTCTTGCCTCTCTTCCTGCTGGAGGTACTGCATGTTGGTTCCAACATTAAAAGTAACAGCAAAGAAAGTTAGCAGGTCTGTTAGGAAATGTCTATGTCACATCATCTGGATAAGGGCCTTTCTGTGCTGCGCCAGAAACTCTAAATGGGAAGATAGGAAACTCCATTCAATTCGTATTATTATATTCCTCTTTCATTTACAAATCTCATGATGTGACTCATGATGAGACTTAGCTGTATCTTAAGGGATTTGTATTTAGCTGAGCCTGATAGCTAGCTACATTTCGGCTGCTAGCGATTTCTGTGAAGTCACCGAAATTCTTTGAAATAGAGATTGAGGTAGCTACAGTATGTAATCTAACTCAACACTTAACTACTATAAACTAATTTAAATGACAATAAATAACGGTTAACTTACTTTTCGTTGGTTCACATCGGCAAAACTAAAAAAGTACTTACGGGTCACGGCATTTGTAAAATGTTCTAAATAAAAGTCCCGAAATGTAACCTGTATTTATTAATGATGTATGAAAAATAATTGTCATTAACAATGATTCATCTCTGTTCATATTTAAGTGACATTTGCATTACATTTGAGTTTTAAAACATGGTCCTAGGTCAAATAAATGCCCCTAAAACGAATCACTGAAGATGGAACACATATTGGCTTAGAGCAAGAACTATCCTGTGTATAGCAGTAAAAGTATTGTAGGGAAATACTCCGTAGGGTCCGTAGAATGTAGATATGGTGTCATTTCACGGGTCTCTGAATACAGAGTGTTGCTGGCCTTTTACTCCATCCATCCCAATGGCGGCTGGATTTCCCCCAGTCATCCCTTCATGTGGTCTAAGCATTGTTGTGAACACGGAAAATCTAATGTTGTTGTTTTCCAATTTTTTTTTTTTTAAAGTGTGAAAAAACTGGGGTAAACCAGAACATTTTGGGGAAATCGGAAAACTTGTAAAAACAAAACCAATTTAAAAAAAACAACAACAAAACAGAAGTAGGTAAAAAAATAACAACAGATTTTAAATGTTTTTTTACTGATTGCACTTTAGAGTGTCATCCTGCAGCACAGCATTGTGGGGGAAGTTGAGGTCAGGTCCAATATTGGCTATGCACCTAGGAGGGGAAGAGGTCATGCTAAGAAATGTTTTACAGTAACATAATATATACAATTTAGCAGCTTTTATCCACAGCGAATTACAGTCATGTGTGAATATATTTCTACATAGAGGTGTTCCCGGGAATCTAAACCACTGTCCTGGTATTGCAATGCCCTACCAAGATGCATGATGGGTTAAAAATGCTTTGTGAAGCCTCAATTTAATAGGATTTTATAAGAACTTTATTAAGCAGTGTTTATGTCACCCTACATAAAGAACAAGTTTATGTCACATTTTACATTGGTGTGTTATGTCACATTTGACATTGGTGGGTTATGTCACATTTGACATTGGTGGGTTATGTCACATTTGACATTGGTGGGTTATGTCACATTTGACATTGGTGGGTTATGTCACATTTGACATTGGTGGGTTATGTCACATTTGACATTGGTGGGTTATGTCACATTTTACATTGGTGGGTTATGTCACATTTGACATTGGTGGGTTATGTCACATTTTACATTGGTGGGTTATGTCACATTTGACATTGGTGGGTTATGTCACATTTGACACTGGTGTGTTATGTCACATTTGACATTGGTGGGTTATGTCACATTTGACATTGCTGGTTATGTCACATTTGACATTGCTGGTTATGTCACATTTGACATTGGTGGGTTATGTCACATTTTACATTGGTGTGTTATGTCACATTTTACATTGGTGTGTTATGTCACATTTTACATTGGTGTGTTATGTCACATTTTACTTTGGTGGGTTATGTCACATTTTACATTGGTGGGTTATGTCACATTTTACATTGGTGGGTTATGTCACACAGTTATGCCACATTTATGAACCCTTTATAAAGCATGACATAGAGATCTAGATGATTTGTAACACACAAGCTGCACCTCATTTAAAGTGGGACCCACTTATCATAGGCACATCCAAAAACATCCACAATCCTGAACAGGAAACAGGAAACAGGAAACTACTTTGCATGAAAGAGTTAAATGGAGGTGTGAAGTCTGAGCTGGATGTTTGAAAGTCTAATAGAGAGTCACACACTGCTACATGTCCATGGTAATGAACAGTGACTAACAACCTGGTCTGAGACATGAACAACACATCACAAGATGGATGCTGTCTGTCTGTCTGTGTGAAATATGGAAACATCTTCCTTCTCCAGATGTCAGCAGAACTGTTACTGAGAGAGACATCTCTCTATCAGGGCTGTTACTGAGAGAGACATCTCTCTATCAGACCTGTTACTGAGAGACATCTCTCTATCAGGGCTGTTACTGAGAGAGACATCTCTCCTGAGAGAGACATCTCTCTATCAGACCTGTTACTGAGAGAGACATCTCTCTATCAGGGCTGTTACTGAGAGAGACATCTCTCTATCAGGGCTGTTACTGAGAGAGACATCTCTCTATCAGGGCTGTTACTGAGAGAGACATCTCTCTATCAGGGCTGTTACTGAGAGAGACATCTCTCTGATTCGAAGAACCTAGGGTGTACTAGAGAGACATCTCTCTATCAGGGCTGGTCTCTGAGACTGAGAGACATCTCTCTATCAGACCTGTTACTGAGAGAGACATCTCTCTATCAGGGCTGTTACTGAGAGACATCTCTCTATCAGACCTGTTACTGAGAGACATCTCTCTATCAGGGCTGTTACTGAGAGACATCTCTCTATCAGGGCTGTTACTGAGAGAGACATCTCTCTATCAGACCTGTTACTAAGAGAGACATCTCTCTATCAGACCTGTTACTGAGAGACATCTCTCTATCAGGGCTGTTACTGAGAGAGACATCTCTCTATCAGGGCTGTTACTGAGAGACATCTCTCTATCAGGGCTGTTACTGAGAGACATCTCTCTATCAGACCTGTTACTGAGAGACATCTCTCTATCAGGGCTGTTACTGAGAGAGACATCTCTCTATCAGACCTGTTACTGAGAGACATCTCTCTATCAGAACTGTTACTGAGAGACATCTCTCTATCAGACCTGTTACTGAGAGACATCTCTCTATCAGGGCTGTTACTGAGAGACATCTCTCTATCAGAGCTGGAATCTGTTACTGAGAGACATCTCTCTATCAGGGCTGTTACTGAGAGACATCTCTCTATCAGGGCTGTTACTGAGAGAGACATCTCTCTATCAGACCTGTTACTGAGAGACATCTCTCTATCAGACCTGTTACTGAGAGACATCTCTCTATCAGAGCTGTTACTGAGAGAGACATCTCTCTATCAGACCTGTTACTGAGAGACATCTCTCTATCAGACCTGTTACTGAGAGACATCTCTCTATCAGACCTGTTACTGAGAGACATCTCTCTATCAGACCTGTTACTGAGAGACATCTCTCTATCAGACCTGTTACTGAGAGACATCTCTCTATCAGACCCGTTACTGAGAGAGACATCTCTCTATCAGACCTGTTACTGAGAGAGACATCTCTCTATCAGACCTGTTACTGAGAGACATCTCTCTATCAGGGCTGTTACTGAGAGAGACATCTCTCTATCAGACCTGTTACTGAGAGACATCTCTCTATCAGACCTGTTACTGAGAGAGACATCTCTCTATCAGACCTGTTACTGAGAGAGACATCTCTCTATCAGACCTGTTACTGAGAGACATCTCTCTATCAGGGCTGTTACTGAGAGACATCTCTCTATCAGAGCTGTTACTGAGAGAGACATCTCTCTATCAGACCTGTTACTGAGAGACATCTCTCTATCATACCTGTTACTGAGAGACATCTCTCTATCAGGGCTGTTACTGAGAGAGACATCTCTCTATCAGACCTGTTACTGAGAGAGACATCTCTCTATCAGACCTGTTACTGAGAGACATCTCTCTATCAGGGCTGTTACTGAGAGAGACATCTCTCTATCAGACCTGTTACTGAGAGAGACATCTCTCTATCAGACCTGTTACTGAGAGACATCTCTCTATCAGGGCTGTTACTGAGAGACATCTCTCTATCAGACCTGTTACTGAGAGACATCTCTCTATCAGACCTGTTACTGAGAGACATCTCTCTATCAGACCTGTTACTGAGAGAGACATCTCTCTATCAGACCTGTTACTGAGAGAGACATCTCTCTATCAGGGCTGTTACTGAGAGAGACATCTCTCTATCAGACCTGTTACTGAGAGACATCTCTCTATCAGGGCTGTTACTGAGAGACATCTCTATATCAGACCTGTTACTGAGAGAGACATCTCTCTATCAGACCTGTTACTGAGAGAGACATCTCTCTATCAGGGCTGTTACTGAGAGACATCTCTCTATCAGAGCTGTTACTGAGAGACATCTCTCTATCAGACCTGTTACTGAGAGAGACATCTCTCTATCAGACCTGTTACTGAGAGAGACATCTCTCTATCAGGGCTGTTACTGAGAGAGACATCTCTCTATCAGACCTGTTACTGAGAGACATCTCTCTATCAGACCTGTTACTGAGAGACATCTCTCTATCAGGGCTGTTACTGAGAGACATCTCTCTATCAGACCTGTTACTGAGAGACATCTCTCTATCAGACCTGTTACTGAGAGAGACATCTCTCTATCAGACCTGTTACTTGATATGCAATAGAATACCATTTGAGACGCACCCTATCCATACTTAGCACAGCTGGTGTAGGTCTCCGTGGCACAGCAGCCATCAAACCACAGACATCAAGTTATCAACGTTTTTAAAACACAGGTTCTTCCCGACCTCAAGTTTTCAAAGTCACAGAGTCCTCCATAAGACGAATAAAATAGCGGGTGACTCTTCCAGTCCACCCTGAATTACAGCTCCTTCCCTCTGGCCGCAGGTAGAGACTACCTTAGGTTAAAAAATAAATAAAAATAGGGCCAAGTTCTGTTTTATTCCGAATGCAATTCTGCAACTTACCAATATGTTGGACTAATTGCAGTTTGCACTATTTGCTTGTAAATATCCTTTGCTATTTATTTTTTATATGTGAAATGTTTTATGACTGCTGCAAGATGAATTACCACTCTGAGGACATAAAAGTTTTCTGCATCTCTGAATCTATAGAGGACAAACCATACATAACTTCAATCTAACTCACGTCCATGGAGGACAATCTCTCTCCCTCTCTCCCCTCTCACCCTCTCCCCCTCTCTCTCCCCTCTCACCCTCTCCCCCTATCTCTCCCCCTCTGCCCTCTCACCCTCTCTCTCTCCCTCTCTCCCTCTCCCCCTCTCTCCCTCCATCCTTCCTTCTCTTTACTCTCTCTCCCCCTCTCTCCCCTCTCCCCCTCTCCCCCTCTCCCTCCATCCTTCCTTCTCTTTACTCTCTCTCCCCCTCTCTCACCTCTCCCCCTCTCTCCCCCTCTCCCCCGCCATCCTTCTTTCTCTTCTTTCTCTCTCCTAATCTTGATTAGATTTATACATAAGGTCTCAGAGGACTAAGACAAGTCTGCTAGATTTTAATCATCAATCCCCAGGAGTGGGAGACAATGTTTGTGTGTGTGTGTGTGTGTGTCTGTGTGTGTGTGTGTGTGTGTGTGTGTGTGTGTGTGTGTGTGTGTGTGTGTGTGTGTGTGTGTGTGTGTGTGTGTGTGTGTGTGTGTGTGTGTGTGTGTGTGTGTGTGTGTGTGTGTGTGTGTGTGTGTGTGTGTGTGTGTGTGTGTGTGTGTGTGTGTGTGTGTGTGTGTGTGTGTGTGTGTGTGTGTGTGTGTGTGTGTGTGTGTGTGTGTGCGCGCGTGTGTGATATTTAGATGGAAGAATAAATGCAGGCAGGTGACTGTAATTATCTACAGGAGATGTAAACATAGTTATCAATGAGAGGGTGTCCGCTATCTACAGGAGATGGACACATAGTTATCTATGAGAGGGTGTCCGCTATCTACAGGAGATGGAAACATAGTTATCTATGAGAGGGTGTCCGCTATCTACAGGAGATGGACACATAGTTATCTATGAGAGGGTGTCCACTATCTACAGGAGATGTAAACATAGTTATCTATGAGAGGGTGTCCGCTATCTACAGGAGAGGGTTAGAAGCATCTTAAATCCTGTTCAGTAGATCTAGGTGTCACTAAGTTTTTGTCTCCTCAATGTCAATAGCTTTATTTACAGGAGAAGAAATTATGTGATCAGCTATGAAAAGCCAACTGACATTTACTCCTGAGGTGCTGACTTGCTGCACCCTCGATAACTACTGTGATTATTATTTTTTGACCCTGCTGGTCATTTATGAACATTTGAACATCTTGGCCATGTACTGTTATAATCTCCACCCGGCACAGCCAGAAGAGGACTGGCCACCCCTCATAGCCTGGTTCCTCTCTAGGTTTCTTCCTAGATTTTGGCCTTTCTAGGGAGTTTTTCCTAGCCACCGTGCTTCTACACCTGCATTGCTTGCTGTTTGGGGTTTTAGGCTGGGTTTCTGTACAGCACTTTGAGATATCAGCTGATCTAAGAAGGGCTTTATAAATAATTTTTTTTTATTTTTATTTTATTTTTTATGCTCCGCTGTTCACACCACCAGAGGGATGGATCAATACCACTCCATCCTGGGTGTGTGGGTATGTGTGGGTCAATACCACTCCATCCTGGGTGTGTGGGTATGTGTGGGTCAATACCACTCCATCCTGGGTGTGTGGATCAATACCACTCCATCCTGGGTGTGTGGGTATGTGCGGATCAATAACACTCCGTCCTGGGTGTGTGGGTATGTGCGGATCAATAACACTCCGTCCTGGGTGTGTGGGTCAATACCACTCCATCCTGGGTGTGTGGATCAATACCACGCCGTCCTGGGTGTGTGGGTATGTGTGGATCAATACCACGCCGTCCTGGGTGTGTGGGTCAATACCACTCCGTCCTGGGTGTCGATCAATACCACTCCATCCTGGGTGTGTGGATCAATACCACGCCGTCCTGGGTGTGTGGGTATGTGTGGATCGATACCACTCCGTCCTGGGTGTGTGGATCAATATCACTCCATCCTGGGTGTGGATCAATACCACTCTGTCCTGGGTGTGTGGGTATGTGTGGATCGATACCACTCCGTCCTGGGTGTGTGGGTATGTGTGGATCGATACCACTCCGTCCTGGGTGTGTGGATCAATATCACTCCATCCTGGGTGTGGATCAATACCACTCCGTCCTGGGTGTGTGGGTATGTGTGGATCGATACCACTCCGTCCTGGGTGTGTGGATCAATACCACGCCGTCCTGGGTGTGTGGGTCAATACCACTCCGTCCTGGGTGTGTGGGTCAATACCACTCCGTCCTGGGTGTGTGGGTCAATACCACTCCATCCTGGGTGTGTGGATCAATACCACTCCGTCCTGGGTGTGTGGATCAATACCACGCCGTACTGGGTGTGTGGATCAATACCACTCCATCCTGGGTGTGTGGATCAATACCACGCCGTCCTGGGTGTGTGGGTATGTGTGGATCAATACCACGCCGTCCTGGGTGTGTGGGTCAATACCACTCCATCCTGGGTGTGTGGATCAATACCACGCCGTCCTGGGTGTGTGGGTATGTGTGGATCAATACCACGCCGTCCTGGGTGTGTGGATCAATACCACTCCATCCTGGGTGTGTGGATCAATACCAAGCCGTCCTGGGTGTGTGGGTATGTGTGGGTCAATACCACTCCGTCCTGGGTGTGTGGATCAATACCACTCCGTCCTGGGTGTGTGGGTCAATACCACGCCGTCCTGGGTGTGTGGGTCGATACCACTCCGTCCTGGGTGTGTGGATCAATACCACGCCGTCCTGGGTGTGTGGATCGATACCACTCCGTCCTGGGTGTGTGGATCAATACCACGCCGTCCTGGGTGTGTGGGTATGTGTGGATCAATACCACGCCGTCCTGGGTGTGTGGGTCAATACCACTCCATCCTGGGTGTGTGGATCAATACCACGCCGTCCTGGGTGTGTGGGTATGTGTGGATCAATACCACGCCGTCCTGGGTGTGTGGATCAATACCACTCCATCCTGGGTGTGTGGATCAATACCACGCCGTCCTGGGTGTGTGGGTATGTGTGGGTCAATACCACTCCGTCCTGGGTGTGTGGATCAATACCACTCCATCCTGGGTGTGTGGATCAATACCACGCCGTCCTGGGTGTGTGGGTATGTGTGGGTCAATACCACTCCATCCTGGGTGTGTGGATCAATACCACGCCGTCCTGGGTGTGTGGGTATGTGTGGGTCGATACCACGCCGTCCTGGGTGTGTGGATCAATATCACTCCGTCCTGGGTGTGTGGGTATGTGTGGGTCGATACCACTCCGTCCTAGGTGTGTGGGTATGTGTGGGTCGATACCACTCCGTCCTGGGTGTGTGGATCAATACCACTCCGTCCTGGGTGTGTGGGTATGTGTGGATCAATACCACGCCGTCCTGGGTGTGTGGGTCAATACCACTCCGTCCTGGGTGTGTGGGTATGTGTGGGTCAATACCACTCCGTCCTGGGTGTGTGGGTATGTGTGGGTCAATACCACTCCGTCCTGGGTGTGTGGGTATGTGTGGATCAATACCACTCCGTCCTGGGTGTGTGGGTATGTGTGGGTCAATACCACTCCGTCCTGGGTGTGTGGGTATGTGTGGATCAATACCACTCCGTCCTGGGTGTGTGGGTATGTGTGGATCAATACCACGCCGTCCTGGGTGTGTGGGTCAATACCACGCCGTCCTGGGTGTTAGGGTATGTGTGGATCAATACCACTCCGTCCTGGGTGTGTGGGTCAATACCACTCCGTCCTGGGTGTGTGGGTCAATACCACCCCGTCCTGGGTGTGTGGTTATGTGTGGGTCAATACCACTCCGTCCTGAGTGTGTGGGTATGTGTGGATCAATACCACTCCGTCCTGGGTGTGTGGGTATGTGTGGATCAATACCACTCCGTCCTGGGTGTGTGGGTATGTGTGGATCAATACCACTCCGTCCTGGGTGTGTGGGTCGATACCACTCCGTCCTGGGTGTGTGGATCAATACCACGCCGTCCTGGGTGTGTGGGTCAATACCACTCCGTCCTGGGTGTGTGGGTCAATACCACTCCGTCCTGGGTGTGTGGGTCAATACCACTCCGTCCTGGGTGTGTGGGTCGATACCACTCCGTCCTGGGTGTGTGGGTATGTGTGGATCAATACCACTCCGTCCTGGGTGTGTGGGTCAATACCACTCCGTCCTGGGTGTGTGGGTCAATACCACTCCGTCCTGGGTGTGTGGGTCAATACCACTCCGTCCTGGGTGTGTGGATCGATACCACTCCGTCTTGGGTGTGTGGGTCAATACCACTCCGTCCTGGGTGTGTGGATCAATACCACTCCGTCCTGGGTGTGTGGGTATGTGTGGATCGATACCACTCCGTCCTGGGTGTGTGGGTATGTGTGGAGGATGGATGGACGGATGGAGTCCGTCACTCCTCAGCAGTCCGTAATAAAATGGTGGTCCGATAGTCCAGGATTATGTGGAAAAACATTAAGATCTACAACATTTATTCCATGGGACAAAACTAGGTCCAGAGTATGACTGTGGCAGTGAGTAGGTCCAGAGACATGTTGGACAAAACCCACTGAGTCGATAATGGCTCCGAAAGACTTTTGGAGTGGGTCTGTGGACTTCTCCATGTGAATATTAAAATCACCAAAAATTAGAATATGATCTGCTATGACTACAAGGTCTGATAGGAATTCAGGAAACTCAGAGAGGAACGCTGTATATGGCCCAGGAGGCCTGTAAACAGTAGCTATAAAAAGTGATTGAGTAGGCTGCATAGATTTCATGACTAGAAGCTCAAAAGACGAAAACGCCATTTTTTTTTTTGTAAATTGAAATTTGCTATCGTAAATGTTAGCAACACCTCCGCCTTTGCGGGATGCACGGGGGATATGGTCACTAGTGTAACCAGGAGGTGAGGCCTCATTTAACACAGTAAATTCATCAGGCTTAAGCCATGTTTCAGTCAGGCCAATCACATCAAGATTATGATCAGTGATTAGTTCATTGACTATGACTGCCTTTGAAGTGAGGGATCTAACATTAAGTAACCCTATTTTGAGATGTGAGGTATCACGATCTCTTTCAATGATGGCAGGAATGGAGGAGGTCTTTATCCTAATAAGATTGCTAAGGCGAACACCGCCATGTTTAGTTTTGCCCAACCTAGGTCGAGGCACAGACACAGTCTCAATGGGTATGGCTGAGCTGACTACACTGACTGTGCTATTGGCAGACTCCACTAAGCTGGCAGGTTGGCTAACAGCCTGCTGCCTGGCCTGCACCCTATTTCATTGTGGGGCTAGAGGAGTTAGAGCCCTGTCTATGTTGGTAGATAAGATGAGAGCACCCCTCCAGCTAGGATGGAGTCCGTCACTCCTCAGCAGGTCAGGCTTGGTCCTGTTTGTGGGTGAGTCCCAGAAAGAGGGCCAATTATCTACAAATTCTATCTTTTGGGAGGGGCAGAAAACAGTTTTCAACCAGCGATTGAGTGCAGAGACTCTGCTGTAGAGCTCGTCACTCCCCCTAACTGGGAGGGGGCCAGAGACAATTACTCGATGCCGACACATCTTTCTAGCTGATTTACACGCTGAAGCTATGTTGCACTTGGTGACCTCTGACTGTTTCATCCTAACATCGTTGGTGCCGACGTGGATAACAATATCTCTATGGGGCGATACCACTCCGTCCTGGGTGTGTGGATCAATACCACTCCGTCCTGGGTGTGTGGGTCAATACCACTCCGTCCTGGGTGTGTGGGTCAATACCACTCCGTCCTGGGTGTGTGGGTCAATACCACTCCGTCCTGGGTGTGGGTATGTGTGGATCAATATCACTCCATCCTGGGTGTGTGGATCGATACCACTCCGTCCTGGGTGTGTGGGTCGATACCACTCCGTCCTGGGTGTGTGGGTCAATACCACTCTGTCCTGGGTGTGTGGATCAATACCACTCCGTCCTGGGTGTGTGGATCAATACCACTCCGTCCTGGGTGTGGGTCGATACCACTCCGTCCTGGGTGTGTGGATCAATACCACTCCGTCCTGGGTGTGTGGATCAATACCACTCCTTCCTGGGTGTGTGGATCAATACCACTCCTTCCTGGGTGTGTGGATCAATACCACTCCTTCCTGGGTGTGTGGATCAATACCACTCCGTCCTGGGTGTGTGGGTATGTGTGGATCGATACCACTCCGTCCTGGGTGTGTGGGTATGTGTGGATCGATACCACTCCCTCCTGGGTGTGTGGGTCGATACCACTCCGTCCTGGGTGTGTGGGTATGTGTGGATCAATACCACTCCGTCCTGGGTGTGTGGGTATGTGTGGATCGATACCACTCCATCCTGGGTGTGTGGGTATGTGTGGATCGATACCACTCCGTCCTGGGTGTGTGGGTCGATACCACTCCGTCCTGGGTGTGTGGGTATGTGTGGATCAATACCACTCCGTCCTGGGTGTGTGGGTCGATACCACTCCGTCCTGGGTGTGTGGGTCGATACCACTCCGTCCTGGGTGTGTGGGTCGATACCACGCCGTCCTGGGTGTGGATCAATACCACTCCGTCCTGGGTGTGTGGGTATGTGTGGATCGATACCACTCCGTCCTGGGTGTGTGGGTATGTGTGGGTCGATACCACTCCGTCCTGGGTGTGTGGATCGATACCACTCCGTCCTGGGTGTGTGGGTCGATACCACTCCGTCCTGGGTGTGTGGATCAATACCACTCCGTCCTGGGTGTGTGGGTATGTGTGGATCAATACCACTCCGTCCTGGGTGTGTGGGTATGTGTGGATCGATACCACTCCGTCCTGGGTGTGTGGGTATGTGTGGATCGATACCACTCCGTCCTGGGTGTGTGGGTCGATACCACTCCGTCCTGGGTGTGTGGGTATGTGTGGGTCGATACCACTCCGTCCTGGGTGTTTGGGTATGTGTGGGTCGATACCACTCCGTCCTGGGTGGGTCGTTCCAAGTCGTTAGTGTATGTATCCTCATTCACTCAGACAGGCTAAGTCAAACTGCATATCGACATTTCAGACTCAGAGAACACACTTCTTCTGCCTGTCTGTCTACCTGTCTGACTGTCTGTCTACCTGTCTGACTGTCTAGCTCTCACTCTCTCTCTCTCTCTCTCTCTCTCTGGAAACGCTGACTGACTCACACACCCTTTTTCAGTTCTACCCACAAATTTTCTATGGGATTGAGGTCAGGGCTTTGTGATGGCCACTCCAATACCTTGACTTTGTTGTCCTTAAGCCATTTTGTCACAACTTTGGAAGTATGCTTGGGGTCATTGTCCATTTGGAAGACCCAGTTGCGACCAAGCTTTAACTTCCTGACTGATGTCTTGAGATGTTGCTTCAATATATCCACATCATTTTCTTCCCTCATGATGCCATCTATTCTGTGAAGTGCACCAGTCCCTCCTGCAGCAAAGCACCCCCACAACATGATGCTGCCACCCCTGAGTTTCACGGTTGGGATGGTGTTCTTCGGCTTGCGAGTGTCCCCCTTTTTCCTTCAAACATAACGATGGTCTTTTTGGCCAAACAGTTATCTTTTTGTTTAATCAGAACAGAGGACATTTCTCCAAAAAGTATGATCTTTGTCCCCATGTGCAGTTGCAAACCGTAGTCTGGCTTTTTTATGGCGGTTTTGGAGCAGTGGCTTCTTCCTTGCTGAGCGGCTATTCAGGTTATGTCGATATAGGACTCGTTTTACTGTGGATATAGATACTTTTGTACCTGTTTCCTCCAGCATCTTCACAAGGTCCTTTGCTGTTGTTCTGGGATTGATTTGCACTTTTCACACCAAAGTACGTTCATCTCTAGGAGACAGAACTCATCTCCTTCCTGAGTGGTATGACGGCTGCGTGGTCCCATGGTGTTTATACTTGCGTACTATTGTTTGTACAGATGAACGTGGTACCTTCAGGAGTTTGGAAATTGATCCCAAGGATGAACCAGACTTGTGGAGGTCTACAAGTCTGGGGTCTTGGCTGATTTCTTTTGGTTTTCCCATGATGTCAAGCAAAGAGGCACTGAGTTTGAAGGTAGGCCTTGAAATACATCCACAGGTACACCTCCAATTGACTCAAATTATGTCAATTAGCGTATCAGAAGCTTCTAAAGCCATGACATCATTTTCTGGAATTTTCCAAGCTGTTTAAAGGCACAGTCAACTTAGTGTATGTAAACTTCTGACCCACCGGAATTGTGAAACAGTGAAATAATCTGTCTGTTAACAATTGTTGGAAAAATGACTTGTGTCATGCACAAAGTAGATGTCCTCACTGACTTGCCAAAACTATAGTTTGTTCACAAGAAATTTGTGGAGTGGTTGAAAAACTAGTTTTAATGACTCCAACCTAAGAGTATGTTTTTTTAAATTTTATTTATTTAACTAGTCAAGTCAGTTAAGAACTAATTCCTATTTTCAATGACGGCCTAGAAACAGTGGGTTAACTGCCTTGTTCAGGGGCAGAACAACAGATGTTTACCTTGTCAGCTCAGGGATTCGAACTTGCAACCGTTCGGTTACTGGCCCAACGCTCTAACCACTAGGCTACCTGCCGCCCCTTTATAAACTTCCAACTACAACTGTATATTGGCCATATACCACACCCACTCGGGCCTTATTGCTTAATATAGACCACACCCCCAGTTCCAGCTATAGGATATTCCCTGATATAGACCACACCCCCAGTCCTAGCCATAGGATATTCCCTGATATAGACCACACCCCCAGTCCCAGCCATAGGATATTCCCTGATATAGACCACACCCCCAGTCCCAGCTATAGGATATTCCCTGATACAGACCACACCCCCAGTCCTAGCCATAGGATATTCCCTGATATAGACCACACCCCCAGTCCCAGCCATAGGATATTCCCTGATACAGACCACACCCCCAGTCCCAGCCATAGGATATTCCCTGATACAGACCACACCCCCAGTCCCAGCTATAGGATATTCCCTGATATAGACCACACCCCCAGTCCTAGCCATAGGATATTCCCTGATACAGACCACACCCCCAGTCCTAGCCATAGGATATTCCCTGATACAGACCACACCCCCAGTCCTAGCCATAGGATATTCCCTGATATAGACCACACCCCCAGTCCCAGCCATAGGATATTCCCTGATACAGACCACACCCCCAGTCCCAGCTATAGGATATTCCTTGATATAGACCACACCCCCAGTCCCAGCCATAGGATATTCCCTGATATAGACCACACCCCCAGTCCCAGCTATAGGATATTCCCTGATATAGACCACACCCCCAGTCCCAGATATAGGATATTCCCTGATACATAAATGTATCTCATCTTGCTGAGCATAAACAGCATAAACTCAGCAAATAGCTTACTACACACACACACACCTACGAACTGTACGGATGTTATTGCTGGGAAAGGAGTGTAGCAGGCACTGTATATATATCTCAGCCACAGATTGAGGGGCCGCCTCAGTACCGCGTCAGCCCACTGAGCTAAAGCTTAAGTAGCTAAGGGGAGAGTGTTCATGTTCATTAAACCACCTCTGTCACACCACACAGCAGTATTCAGGTCTCAGTGAAGTTACTCATCACATTAGTGTTCATTAAACCACCTCTGTCACACCACACAGCAGAGCAATATTCTAGCTGTACTATCAGTGTCTTACCTTCCTGTGAATATCGATCTCCTCCCACCGGGCTGTAGTGGAGGCTCTGTCACCTCCCGACATGTCCCCAGGTTTATCAATTAGACACAATGTATGTGTGTGTCTCTGTGTCTGTCTATATCTGTGTGTGTGTCTGTGTGTGTGTGTGTGTGTGTGTGTGTGTGTGTGTGTGTGTGTGTGTGTGTGTGTGTGTGTGTGTGTGTGTGTGTGTGTGTGTGTGTGTGTGTGTGTGTGTGAGTATGGAGGTAGGAGCTGGGTCTAGGCAGCAGGGGGAAATGGTGATAAATGATGTGAGGCAGAGAAAGGCTTTCTCTCTACAGACCAGATAAGTGGATCAGTTATTACCTTACAAACCACAGCACTGATTGACAGAGAGAAGGAGAGAGAGAAGGAGAGAGAGAGAAGGAGAGAGAGAGAGAGAGAGAGAGAGAGAGAGAGAGAGAGAGAGAGAGAGAGAGAGAGAGAGAGAGAGAGAGAGAGAGAGAGAGAGAGAGAGAGAGAGAGAGAGAGAGAGAGAGAGGGAAGAGAGAGAGAGAGAGAGAGAGAGAGGGAGGGAAAGAGAGAGAGAGAGGTGGAGGGAGGGAGGGAAAGAGAAAGAGTTGGAGGGAGGGAGGAAGGGAAAGAGAGAGAGATAGAGGGAGGGAGGGAGGGAAAGAGAGAGAGATAGAGGGAGGGAGGGAGGGAGGGAGGGAGGGAGGGAGAGAGAGAGAGAGAGAGAGAGAGAGGGGGAGGGAGTGAGGGAGGGAGGGAGGGAGGGAGGGAGGGAGGGAGGGAGGGAGGGAGGGAGGGAGGGAGGGAGAGAGAGAGGTGGATGGGGGAGAGAGGGATGGGGGGAGAGAGAGGTGGAGGGAAAGAGAGAGAGAGATAGAGAGGTGGAGGGAGGGAGAGGTAGAGGGAGGGAGGGAGGGAGAGGTGGAGGGAGGGGGGGAAAGAGAGATGTGGAGAGGGGAGGGAGGGAGAGAGAGAGAGAGTTGGAGGGAGGAAGAGAAAGAGAGAGTTGGAGGGAGGGAGGGAGGGAGGGAGGGAGAGGGAGAGATAGAGGGAGGGAGGGAGGGAGGGAGGGATGGAGGGAGGGAAAGAGAGAGAGAGAGAGGGAGAGGAGGGAGGGAGGGAGGGAGAGATAGAGGGAGGGAGGGAGGGAGGGAGGGAGGGAGGGAGGGAGGGAGAGAGAGAGAGAGAGAGAGAGAGAGAGAGAGAGAGAGAGGGGGGGAGGGAGGGAGGGAGGGAGGGAGGGAGGGAGGGAGAGAGGGAGGGAGAGAGAGAGGTGGATGGGGGAGAGAGGGAGATAGAGGGAGGGAGGGAGGGAAAGAGAGAGAGATAGAGGGAGGGAGGGAGGGAGGGAGGGAGGGAAAGAGAGAGAGAGAGGGAGAGAGAGGGAGGGAGGGAGGGAGGGAGGGAGGGAGGGAGGGAGGGAGGGAGGGAGAGAGAGAGGGAGAGAGAGAGGGAGAGAGAGAGGTGGATGGGGGAGAGAGGGATGGGGGGAGAGAGAGGTGGAGGGAAAGAGAGAGAGAGATAGAGAGGTGGAGGGAGGGAGAGGTGGAGGGAGGGAGGGAGAGGTGGAGGGAGGGGGGGAAAGAGAGATGTGGAGAGGGGAGGGAGGGAGAGAGAGAGAGAGTTGGAGGGAGGAAGGGAAAGAGAGAGTTGGAGGGAGGGAGGGAGGGAGGGAGACAGAGAGAGAGAGAGAGAGAGAGAGAGACCACTGTAACAGTACTCTTCTTGCGTTGTGTACAATCAATCCTCGACACGAACTCCAAAGTGTAGCACCAGTCATGGAGATTCAGCCTTCGACTCAATTTGGCATGAGGGTCTGCTATACAAATTGATGGAAAGTGGTGTTGGGGGTAAAACATACGACATTATAAAATCCATGTACACAAACAACAAGTGTGCGGTTAAAATTGGCAAAAAACACACACATTTCTTCACACAGGGTCGTGGGGTGAGACAGGGATGCAGCTTAAGCCCCACCCTCTTCAACATATATATCAACGAATTGGCGCGGGCACTAGAACAGTCTGCAGCACCCGGTCTCACCCTACTAGAATCCGAAGTCAAATGTCTACTGTTTGCTGATGATCTGGTGCTTCTGTCACCAACCAAGGAGGGCCTACAGCAGCACCTAGATCTTCTGCACAGATTCTGTCAGACCTGGGCCCTGACAGTAAATCTCAGTAAGACCAAAATAATGGTGTTCCAAAAAAGGTCCAGTCACCAGGACCACAAATTCCATCTAGACACCGTTGCCCTAGAGCACACAAAAAACTATACATACCTCGGCCTAAACATCAGCACCACAGGTAACTTCCACAAAGCTGTGAACGATCTGAGAGACAAGGCAAGAAGGGCCTTCTATGCCATCAAAAGGAACATAAATTTCAACATACCAATTAGGATCTGGCTAAAAATACTTGAATCAGTCATAGAGCCCATTGCCCTTTATGGTTGTGAGGTCTGGGGTCCGCTCACCAACCAAGATTTCACAAAATGGGACAAACACCAAATTGAGACTCTGCATGCAGAATTCTGCAAAAATATCCTCCGTGTACAACGTAGAACACCAAATAATGCATGCAGAGCAGAATTAGGCCGATACCCACTAATTATCAAAATCCAGAAAAGAGCCGTTAAATTCTACAACCACCTAAAAGGAAGCGATTCCCAAACCTTCCATAACAAAGCCATCACCTACAGAGAGATGAACCTGGAGAAGAGTCCCCTAAGCAAGCTGGTCCTAGGGCTCTGTTCACAAACACAAACACACCCCACAGAGCCCCAGGACAACAGCACAATTAGACCCAACCAAATCATGAGAAAACAAAAAGATAATTACTTGACACATTGGAAAGAATTAACAAAAAAACAGAGCAAACTAGAATGCTATTTGGCCCTAAACAGAGAGTACACAGTGGCAGAATACCTGACCACTGTGACTGACCCAAACTTAAGGAAAGCTTTGACTATGTACAGACTCAGTGAGCATAGCCTTGCTATTGAGAAAGGCCGCCGTAGGCAGACATGGCTCTCAAGAGAAGACAGGCTATGTGCACACTGCCCACAAAATGAGGTGGAAACTGAGCTGCACTTCCTAACCTCCTGCCCAATGTATGACCATATTAGAGAGACATATTTCCCTCAGATTACACAGATCCACAAAGAATTCGAAAACAAATCCAATTTTGATAAACTCCCATATCTACTGGGTGAAATTCCACAGTGTGCCATCACAGCAGCAAGATTTGTGACCTGTTGCCACAAGAAAAGGGCAACCAGTGAAGAACAAACACCATTGTAAATACAACCCATATTTATGTTTATTTATTTTAACTTGTGTGCTTTAACCATTTGTACATTGTTACAACACTGCATATATATAATATGACATTTGTAATGTCTTTATTGTTTTGAAACTTCTGTATGTGTAATGTTTACTGTTCATTTTTATTGTTTATTTGACTTTTGTATATTACCTACCTCACTTGCTTTGGCAATGTTAACACATGTTTCCCATGCCAATAAAGCCGCTTGAATTGAATTGAATTGAATTGAGAGACAGAGAGACAGACAGAGGTAAAAAGCCAGCTGTGCCAGTGTGTTTACCTTGTGGTCGATGATGCTGCTGTACCCCTGTAGTTCTGCTGGATGAGGAGGTCTGACTGAGGCTTTCTGCTGCTGCTCTGTCTGCCAGCTTCTTCTGGCATCGCTCCTGTCTCTGGACCCCCCCGCCGCACCCGCCATCCCGCTCTCAGTGGTGCTACCGTGGAAACCGGCGTTGTAGACGAGGAACAGGCTGGCGCACAGAGTGATGACGAGAAACACAGCTACTCCATGGTGCTGGAGGATAAACACACAGAGAGAGAGACAGCTATTCCATGGTGCTGGAGGATAAACACACAGAGAGAGAGACAGCTACTCCATGGTGCTGGAGGATAAACACACAGAGAGAGAGACAGCTATTCCATGGTGCTGGAGGATAAACACAGAGAGAGAGAGACAGCTACTCCATGGTGCTGGAGGATAAACACACAGAGAGCGAGACAGCTATTCCATGGTGCTGGAGGATAAACACAGAGAGAGACAGCTATTCCATGGTGCTGGAGGATAAACACACAGAGAGAGAGACAGCTATTCCATGGTGCTGGAGGATAAACACACAGAGAGAGAGACAGCTATTCTATGGTGCTGGAGGATAAATACAGAGAGAGAGAGAGAGACAGCTACTCCATGGTGCTGGATGATAAACACAGAGAGAGAGAGAGAGAGCTACTCAATGGTGCTGGAGGATAAACACAGAGAGAGAGAGAGAGACAGCTACTCCATGGTGCTGGATGATAAACACAGAGAGAGAGAGACAACTATTCCATGGTGCTGGAGGATAAATACAGAGAGAGAGAGACAGCTATTCCATGGTGCTGGAGGATAAATACAGAGAGAGAGAGACAGCTATTCCATGGTGCTGGAGGATAAACACACAGAGAGAGAGACAGCTATTCCATGGTGCTGGAGGATAAACACACAGAGAGAGAGACAGCTATTCTATGGTGCTGGAGGATAAACACAGAGAGAGAGAGACAGTTACTCCATGATGCTGGAGGATAAACACAGAGAGAGAGACAGTTACTCCATGGTGCTGGAGGATAAACACACAGAGAGAGAGACAGCTATTCTATGGTGCTGGAGGATAAACACAGAGAGAGAGAGACAGCTACTCCATGGTGCTGGAGGATAAACACAGAGAGAGAGAGAGAGACAGCTATTCCATGGTGCTGGAGGATAAACACACAGAGAGAGAGACAGCTACTCCATGGTGCTGGAGGATAAACACACAGAGAGAGAGACAGCTATTCTATGGTGCTGGAGGATAAATACAGAGAGAGACAGCTACTCCATGGTGCTGGAGGATAAACACACAGAGAGAGAGACAGCTATTCTATGGTGCTGGAGGATAAATACAGAGAGAGAGACAGCTACTCCATGGTGCTGGAGGATAAATACAGAGAGAGAGAGACAGCTATTCCATGGTGCTGGAGGATAAACACAGAGATAGAGAGAGACAGCTATTCCATGGTGCTGGAGGATAAACACAGAGAGAGAGAGAGAGACAGCTATTCCATGGTGCTGGAGGATAAACACAGAGAGAAAGAGAGAGAGAGAGACAGCTACTCCATGGTGCTGGAGGATAAACACAGAGAGAGAGAGACAGTTACTCCATGATGCTGGAGGATAAACACAGAGAGAGAGACAGTTACTCCATGGTGCTGGAGGATAAACACACAGAGAGAGAGACAGCTATTCTATGGTGCTGGAGGATAAACACAGAGAGAGAGAGACAGCTACTCGATGGTGCTGGAGGATAAACACAGAGAGAGAGAGAGAGACAGCTATTCCATGGTGCTGGAGGATAAACACACAGAGAGAGAGACAGCTACTCCATGGTGCTGGAGGATAAACACACAGAGAGAGAGACAGCTATTCTATGGTGCTGGAGGATAAATACAGAGAGAGACAGCTACTCCATGGTGCTGGAGGATAAACACACAGAGAGAGAGACAGCTATTCTATGGTGCTGGAGGATAAATACAGAGAGAGAGACAGCTACTCCATGGTGCTGGAGGATAAATACAGAGAGAGAGAGACAGCTATTCCATGGTGCTGGAGGATAAACACAGAGATAGAGAGAGACAGCTATTCCATGGTGCTGGAGGATAAACACAGAGAGAGAGAGAGAGACAGCTATTCCATGGTGCTGGAGGATAAACACAGAGAGAGAGAGAGAGAGAGAGAGAGAGAGAGACAGCTACTCCATGGTGCTGGAGGATAAACACAGAGAGAGAGAGAGAGAGACAGCTATTCCATGGTGCTGGAGGATAAACACAGAGAGAGAGAGAGAGACAGCTACTCCATGGTGCTGGAGGATAAACACACAGAGAGAGAGACAGCTACTCCATGGTGCTGGAGGATAAATACAGAGAGAGAGAGACAGCTATTCCATGGTGCTGGAGGATAAACACACAGAGAGAGAGACAGCTATTCTATGGTGCTGGAGGATAAATACAGAGAGAGAGACAGCTACTCCATGGTGCTGGAGGATAAACACAGAGAGAGAGAGAGAGACAGCTACTCCATGGTGCTGGAGGATAAACACAGAGAGAGAGAGAGACAACTATTCTGCAGCCCCAGAACTCACTATTTGACACAGAGGTAAAATACCTGCTATATACTGATGATTTGGTTCTTCTATCACCAAACAAAGAGGGTCTTGAACAGAACCTTAACATTCTACAGCAATATTGCCATAATTGGGCCCTGGCAGTAAAAAAAATAATAAATAAACATAAATCATTATATTCCAGAAAAAACCCAGATGTCAGAAACACAAATATAAATTCACCCTGAACAACACCATAATTGAACGCACTAAACATGACTCATACCTTGGTCTGACCGTATCTGCATGAGGAAACTTTAATAGGGCAGTGAATGCACTCAAAGAGAAAGCCCGCAGAGCATTGTATGCAATAAAAATGAAATGATTCAAAATCAACATCCCAATTAGAATTTGGACCAAAATATTTGACAGTGTAATCCTACCAATAGCTCTTTACGGAAGTGAGGTTTGGGGGCCACTCAATATTACTGGACTTTAAAATGTTGGACAAACATCCAATTGAAGCCCTACATGCAGAATGCTGTCGGGAAATCCAGAGAAATACACCAACTAATGCATGTAGGGCAGAACTGGACCTCTTTCCAGTGGTAATGGAAATACAGACAAGATCATCAAAATAGCGGCTACATATAAATTCAAGTCTCCATTTTAAATCACTTCAAACCCAAGAGCTGAGCCAGGAAACGAACCTTCTCAGTCAGCTGGTGTTGGACCTCACCAACCGAGCTGACACCAGCACTGCTTCAAAAGAAAGAATTCCAATAAACAAAATCATGAACCAACCAAAGGACTCATATTTACAACATGGGAAAAATAAAATAAAATCCCAAAGCCAACTAAACTGCTATCAGAGAATGTGAATTGTTTGATTATCTCTGTCAGAGACACGAAGCAGAGACAGATCCTGAACAAGTACAGAGTACAGAGTCAATGTGGAGGCTATATACAGGGGGTACCAGTACAGAGTCAATGTGGAGACTATATACAGGGGGTACCGGTACAGAGTCAATGTGGAGGCTATATACAGGGGGTACCGGTACAGAGTCAATGTGGAGGCTATATACAGGGGGTACCGGTACAGAGTCAATGTAGAGGCTATATACAGGGAGTACCGGTACAGAGTCAATGTGGAGGCTATATACAGGGTGTTACGGTACAGAGTCAATGTGGAGGCTATATACAGGGGGTACCGGTACAGAGTCAATGTGCGGGGGCACGGGATAGTAATGAGACTATATACAGGGGGTACCGGTACAGAGTCAATGTGCGGGGGTACAGGTTAGTAATGAGACTATATACAGGGTGTACCGGTACAGAGTCAATGTGGAGGCTATATACAGGGGGTACCGGTACCGAGTCAATGTGCGGGGGTACAGGTTAGTAATGAGACTATATACAGGGGGTACCGGTACAGAGTCAATGTGCTGGGGTGTCACGCCCTGATCTGTTTCACCTGTCTTTGTGATTGTCTCCACCCACCTCCATGTGTCTCCTGTTTTCCCCATTAGTCCCCAGTGTATTTATCCCTGTGTTTCCTGTCTCTCTGTGCCAGTTCATTTTGTTTTGCCAAGTCAACCAGCGTTTCTCCTGACTCTCATTTTTCCCAGTCTCTGTTTTCTCCAAGCCCTCCTGGTTTTGACCCCTGCCTGTCCTGATGCCGAATCCGCCTGCCTGACCACTCTGCCTGTCCTGACCTCGAGCCTGCCTATCCCCTGGTACTGTTTGGACTCTGACCTGGTTTATGAACTCTCGCCTGTACCAACCTGTCTTTTGCTTACCCCTTTTGGTATAATAAATATCGGAGCTCAACCATCTGCCTCCTGTGTCTGCATTTGGGTCTTGCCTTGTGCCCTTAGTTGAGGTAATTGAGGTACTATCTACGTACATGTAGGTAGAGTTATTAAAGTGACTATGCATAGATAATAACAGAGAGTAGCAGCAGCGTAAAAGAGGGAGGGGGGGGGCAATGCAAGTAATCTGGGTAGCCAATTGATTAGATGTTCAGTAGTCTTGTGGCTTGGGGGTAGAAGCTGTTTACAAGCCTCTTGGACCTAGACTGGCTCTTGCCGTGTGGTAGCAGAGAGAACAGTCTATGACTAAGGTGGCTGGAGTCTTTGCCAATTTTTTGGGTCTTCCTCTGACACCGCCTGGTATAGAGGTCCTGGATGGCAGGAAGCTTAGCCCCAGTGATGTACTGGGAGGTACGCACTACCCTTTGAAGTGCCTTGCGGTCGGAGCCCAAGCAATTCCCATACCAGGCAGAAACCAGTCAAGATGCTCTCGATAGTGCAGCTGTAGAACCTTTTGAGGATCTGAGGACCCATGCCAATCTTCAGTCTCCTGAGGGGGAATAGGTTTTGTTGTGCCCTCTTCACAATTGTCTTGGTGTGCTTGGACCATGTTAGTTTGTTGGTGATGTGGACACCAAGGAACTTGAAGCTCTCAAGCTGCTCCACTACAGCCCCATCGATGAGAATGGGGGTGTGCTTGGCCCTCATTTTTCCTAAAGTCCACAATCATCTCTTTTGTCTTGATCATGTTGAGGGAGAGGTTGTTGTCCTGGCACCACATGGCTGGGTCTGTAAGCTCCTCCCTATATACTGTCTCATCGTTATTGGTGATCAGGCCTACCACTGTTGTGTCGTTGACAAACTTAATGATGGTGTTGGAGTCATGCAGTCATGAGTGAACAGGGAGGACAGGGGGGGGCTGAGCACGCACCCCTGAGGGACCCCCGTGTTAAGGATCAGCATGGGGGATTTGGTGTTACCTACCCTTACCACCTGGGGGCGGCCCGTCAGGAAGTCCAGGATCCAGTTGCAGAGGGAGGTGTTTAGTCCCAGGGTCCTTAGCTTAGGGATGAGCTTTGAGGGCACTATGGTGTTGCAAGCTGAGCTGTAGCCAATGAATAGCATTCTCAAATAGGTGCTCCTTTTGTCCAGGTGTGAAAGGGCAGTGTGGAGTGCAATAGAGATTGCATCATCTGTGGATCTGTTGGGGCGGTATGCAAATTGGAGTCGGTCTAGGGTTTCTGGGATAATGGTGTTGATGTGGCCATGACCAGCCTTTCAAAGCCCATCATGGCTACAGACGTGAGTGCTACGGGTCAGTAGTCATTTAGGCAGGTTACCTTAGTGTTCTTGGGCACAGGGCCTATGGTGGTCTGCTTGAAACATGTCGGTATTACAGACTCAGACAGGGAGAGGTTGAAAATGTCAGTGAAGACACTTGCCAGTTGGTCAGCGCAGGTCCGGAGTACACGTCCTGGTAATCCGTCCAGCCCTGCGGCTTTGTGAATGTTGACCTGTTTAACCTCTCTTGGCTAGGGGGCAGTATTTTGACGTCCGGATGAAAAGCGTTCCCAAAGTAATCTGCCTGTTACTGCTACTGAGGCCCAGAAGCTAGGATAGGAAACACTCTAAAGTTTCTAAAACTGTTAAAATTATGTCTGTGAGTATAACAGAACTGGCGAAACCCCGAGGACAAAAAAAATAGCTAGAATTTGTCGTCTAAGTGGCCCCCACTTTCATGCGCGTGGAAGAAAGCGCGTTCTTTGGTATTTTTCTTCGGTGAAGACAATAACGATTCTCCGTCTTAAATTTGATCGTTTATTTATGTATTAGGGTAGCTAAGGTTTGATTATAAACGTTGTTTGACTTGTTTGGAAAAGTTTATTAGTAACGCTTGGGATTCATTTTGTATGTATTTTGATGGAGGGAAACTGGGTGGATTATTGACTGAAGCGCGCCAGCTAAACTGAGTTTTTATGGATATAAAGGAGGACATTATCGAACAAAATGACCATTTGTGATGTAACTGAGACCTTTTGGAGTGCCAACAGAAGAAGATCATCAAAGGTAAGGCATTTTTTATATCGCTATTTCTGACTTTTGTGTCGCCCCTGCCTGGTTGTAATATGTTTTTCATGTCCTCAGATAATCGCACGGTTTGCTTTCGCCGTAAAGCCTTTCGAAATCTGACACAGCAGCTGGATTAACAAGAAGTTAAACTTTATTTTGATGTATTACACTTGTGATTTTATGAAAGTTAAATATTTACAGTACTGTAGTTTGAATTTCGCGCTCTGCAATTTCATTGGATGTTGGCCAGGACGCTACCATCCCACCTGCCCATAAGAAATTAAAGGTCTTACTCACTTTGGCTGCGGAGAGCGTGATCACAAAGGCTTCCGGAAGAGCTGGTGCTCTCATGCATGTTTCAGTGTTACTTGCCTCGAAGCGAGCATAGAAGTAATTTAGCTCGTCTGGTACGCTCGTGTCACTGGGCAGCTCTCGGCTGTGATTCCCTTTATAGTCTGTAATAGCTTGCAAGCCCTGCCACATCCGACAAGCGTTGGAGCCAGTGTAGTATGATTCAATCTTAGTCCTGTATTGACCATTTGCCTGTTTGATGGTTCGTCAGAGGGCATAGCGGGATTTCTTGCGGGTTAGAGTCCCTCTCCTTGAAAGCGTCAGCTCTACCCTTGAGCTCAGTGCGGATATTGCCTGTAATCCATGGCTTCTGGTTTGGGTATGTACGTACAGTCACTGTGGGGATAATGTAATCGATGCACTTGTTGATGAAGCCAGTGACTGAAGTGGTGTACTCCTCAATGCCATCGGAGCAATCCTGGAACATATTCCAATCAGATTTAAATTTCCCCGTAGTAGCGCCGACTCTGAATGAGCACTTTCCTGTTGGCGGAATACAGCTCATTAAGTGCGGTCTTAGTGCATCGGTCTTTGGTGGTATGTAGACAGCTACGAAAAATACAGATGAAACTTAAATCAGTTTTACCAAATTTCTATCAGCATGTTAAATGTGCAAACAAAAATAACTCTAGACCACCTTTACTCCACACACAGAGATGTGTAGAAAGCTCTTCCTCGCCTTCCATTTGGCAAATCTGACCTCTGACCTCCTGATTCCTGATTACATTTGATTTGAAAACTTTTTTAATGTAGTGTTTACTGTAAAATTGTATTGTTTATTATCTACTTCACTTGCTTTGGCAATGTTAACATATGTTTCCCAAGCCAATACAGCCTTTACATTTAAATTGAATTGTGAGAGAGAGAGAGAGCTACCCCTTGGTGCTGGAGGAACAGAGACACACACACAAACACACAGCAGATTATAGATGTTGACAAATTACCCAGATTACGGTCTGCTAAGTATCCAGGCATTGGAACATCTGAGTGGTTGTATTGTCCCCGCAGAAACAGACACAAACACATACACACTGCGTCCTCGCAGGGATTAAAGTCATCTCAGAAATACTGCTCTGCTGCTAAACACAAAAAAAAGACAAAATTGTAGACCTCCACAAGTCTGGTTCATCCTTGGGAGCAATTTCCAAACGCCTGAAGGTACCACGTTCATCTGTACAAACAATAGTATGCAAGTATAAAACCATGGGACCACGCAGCCGTCATACCGCTCATGAAGGAGACGCGTTCTGTCTCCTAGAGATGAACGTACTTTGGTGCGAAAAGTGCAAATCAATCCCAGAACAACAGCAAAGGACCTTGTGAAGATACTGGAGGAAACAGGTACAAAAGTATCTATTTCCACAGTAAAACGAGTCCTATATTGACATAACTTTTCAGGGAAGTTAGAAACCAACATACACAGGCATTTAGGAAAGCTAAGGCTAGCTTTTTCAAACAGAAATTTGCATTCTGTAGCACAAACTCCCCAAAGTACTGGGACACTGTAAAGTCCATGGAGAATAAGAGCACCTCCTCCCAGCTGCCCACTGCACTGAGGCTAGGAAACACTGTCACCACCGATAACTCCAAGATAACCGATCATTTCAATAAGCATTTTTCTACGGCTGTCCATGCTTTCCACCTGGCCCACTCCTACCCCGCTCAACAGCTCAACATGCCCAAGCCTCCCCCATTTCTCCTTCACCCAAATCCAGATAGCTGATGTTCTGAAAAGAGCTGCAAAATCTGGACCCCTACAAATCAGCTGGGCTAGACAATCAATTGTTGCAACCCCTATTTACTAGCCTGTTCAACCTCTCTTCGTCTGAGATTCCCAAAGATTGGAAAGCTGCCGCAGTCATCCCCCTCTTCAAAGGGGGAGACACTCTAGACCCAAACTGTTACAGATCTACAGTTGAAGTCGGAAGTTTACATACACCTTAGCCAAATACATTTAAACTCAGTTTCTCACAATTCCTGACATTTAATCCTAGTAAAAATGGCCTGTTTTAGGTCAGTTAGTATCACCACTTTATTTTAAGAATGTGAAATGTCAGATTAATAGTAGAGAGAATTATTTATTTCAGCTTTTATTTCTTTCATCACATTCCCAGTGGGTCAGAAGTTTACATACACTCAATTAGTATTTGGTAACATTGCCTTTAAATTGTTTAACTTGGATCAAACGTTTTGGGGAAGCTTTCAAAGGCTTCCCACAATAAGTTGGATGAATTTTGGCCCATTCCTCCTGACAGAGCTGAATGTAAATGAGAACTTGTTCTCAACAGGCCCCATTTATACTCTCCTACCTGACTGACAAACAACTCAACCACAACAGACCATATTTACACCCTCCAGACTAACTGACAAACAACTCAACCACAACAGACCATATTTATACCCTCCAGACTAACTGACAAACAACTCAACCACAACAGACCATATTTATACCCTCCAGACTAACTGACAAACAACTCAACCACAACAGACCATATTTACACCCTCCAGACTAACTGACAAACAACTCAACCACAACAGACCCCATTTATACCCTCCAGACTAACTGACAAACAACTCAACCACAACAGACCATATTTATACCCTCCAGACTAACTGACAAACAAGTCAACCACAACAGACCCTATTTACACCCTCCAGACTAACTAACAAACAACTCAACCACAACAGACCATATTTATACCCTCCACACTAACTGACAAACAACTCAACCACAACAGACCATATTTATACCCTCCTACCTGACTGACAAACAACTCAACCACAACAGACCATATTTATACTCTCCTACCTGACTGACAAACAACTCAACCACAACAGACGATATTTATACCCTCCACACTAACTGACAAACAACTCAACCACAACAGACCATATTTATACCCTCCTACCTGACTGACAAACAACTCAACCACAACAGACCATATTTATACCCTCCTACCTGACTGACAAACAACTCAACCACAACAGACCCCATTTATACCCTCCAGACTAACTGACAAACAATTCAACCACAACAGACCCCATTTATACCCTCCAGACTAACTGACAAACAACTCAACCACAACAGACCATATTTATACCCTCCAGACTAACTGACAAACAACTCAACCACAACAGACCATATTTATACCCTCCAGACTAACTGACAAACAACTCAACCACAACAGACCATATTTATACCCTCCAGACTAACTGACAAACAACTCAACCACAACAGACCATATTTATACCCTCCAGACTAACTGACAAACAAGTCAACCACAACAGACCATATTTATACCCTCCAGACTAACTGACAAACAAGTCAACCACAACAGACCATATTTATACCCTCCAGACTAACTGACAAACAAGTCAACCACCACAAAGGCTAAATCTACTCATGTTTTGTAGACTTCAAGACAGCATTTGATTCAATTTGGATTTTTAAAAATAAACAAATAGAAAGTGGTATTGGAGGGAAAACATATGATGTTATTAAATCAATGTACACTAAAAATAAATGTGGAGTTTGTCACGCCCTGACCTTAGAGATCCTTTTTATGTCTCTATTTTGTTTTGGTGTGATTTGGGTGGGCATTCTTTGTTCTGTAATTCTAGGTTTTGTATTTCTTTGTTTCTGGCCGAGTGTGGTTCCCAATCAGAGGCAGCTGTCTATCGTTGTCTCTGATTGGGGATCATACTTAGGCTGCCCTTTTCCCTCTTTCTGTGTGGGATCTTGTTCTTTGTTTGTGTGCAGGGAGTTTTCACATCGAAGCTGTTCGGTCGTTGTTATTCTTTATTGTTTTGTCCTGTTTTAGTTTCACTTCGTGATTAAATTATGTGGAACTCTACGAACGCTGCGCCTTGGTCTCTTCCGACGACGACACCCGTTACAGGGTTAAAATTAACAACAAGCAAACAGACTTCTTCTCTCAGGGACGTGGAGTTAAACAGGGCTTTCTAAAATGTCCAGCACTATTTAACATCTACATTAACGAATTAACAACAAGCAAACAGACTTCTTCTCTCAGGGACGTGGAGTGAAACAGAGCTTTCCAAAACGTCTAACACTATTTAACATCTACATTAATAAATTGGCCAAAACATTAGAAGAATCTGTATCACCCTACACAACACTGAAATCAAGACACCTGGTCTCACCCTACACAACACTGAAATCAAGACACCTGGTATCACCCTACACAACACTGAAATCAAGACACCTGGCCTCACCCTACACAACACTGAAATCAAGACACCTGGTATCACCCTACACAACACTGAAATCAAGACACCTGGTCTCACCCTACACAACACTGAAATCAAGACACCTGGTTTCACCCTACACAACACTGAAATTAAGACACCTGGTCTCACCCTACACAACACTGAAATCAACACACCTGGTCTCACCCTACACAACACTGAAATCAAGACACCTGGTCTCACCCTACACAACACTGAAATCAAGACACCTGGTCTCACCCTACACAACACTGAAATCAACACACCTGGTCTCACCCTACACAACACTGAAATCAACACACCTGGTCTCACCCTACACAACACTGAAATCAAGACACCTGGTCTCACCCTACACAACACTGAAATCAAGACACCTGGTATCACCCTACACAACACTGACATCAACACACCTGGTCTCACCCTACACAACACTGACATCAAGACACCTGGTCTCACCCTACACAACACTGAAATCAAGACACCTGGTCTCACCCTACACAACACTGAAATCAACACACCTGGTCTCACCCTACACAACACTGAAATCAAGACACCTGGTCTCACCCTACACAACACTGAAATCAACACACCTGGTCTCACCCTACACAACACTGAAATCAAGACACCTGGTCTCACCCTACACAACACTGAAATCAAGACACCTGGTCTCACCCTACACAACACTGAAATCAAGACACCTGGTCTCACCCTACACAACACTGACATCAATTGTCTGGTCTCACCCTACACAACACTGAGGAGGGTCTGCTGTAGACAGATGACCTGGTGCTGCTGTCTCCCACTAAGGAGGGTCTGCCGTCTCCCACTAAGGAGGGTCTGCTGTAGACAGATGACCTGGTGCTGCTGTCTCCCACTAAGGAGGGTCTGCCGTCTCCCACTAAGGAGGGTCTGCTGTAGACAGATGACCTGGTGCTGCTGTCTCCCACTAAGGAGGGTCTGCTGTAGACAGATGACCTGGTGCTGCTGTCTCCCACTAAGGAGGGTCTGCCGTCTCCCACTAAGGAGGGTCTGCTGTAGACAGATGACCTGGTGCTGCTGTCTCCCACTAAGGAGGGTCTGCTGTAGACAGATGACCTGGTGCTGCTGTCTCCCACTAAGGAGGGTCTGCTGTCTCCCACTAAGGAGGGTCTGCTGTAGGCAGATGACCTGGTGCTGCTGTCTCCCTCTAAGGAGGGTCTGCTGTAGACAGATGACCTGGTGCTGCTGTCTCCCACTAAGGAGGGTCTGCTGTAGACAGATGACCTGGTGCTGCTGTCTCCCACTAAGGAGGGTCTGCTGTAGACAGATGACCTGGTGCTGCTGTCTCCCACTAAGGAGGGTCTGCTGTAGACAGATGACCTGGTGCTGCTGTCTCCCACTAAGGAGGGTCTGCTGTCTCCCACTAAGGAGGGTCTGCTGTCTCCCACTAAGGAGGGTCTGCTGTAGACAGATGACCTGGTGCTGCTGTCTCCCACTAAGGAGGGTCTGCTGTACGCAGGTGACCTGGTGCTGCTGTCTCCCACTAAGGAGGGTCTGCTGTCTCCCACTAAGGAGGGTCTGCTGTAGGTAGATGACCTGGTGCTGCTGTCTCCCACTAAGGAGGGTCTGCTGTAGGTAGATGACCTGGTGCTGCTGTCTCCCACTAAGGAGGGTCTGCTGTCTCCCACTAAGGAGGGTCTGCTGTCTCCCACTAAGGAGGGTCTGCTGTCTCCCACTAAGGAGGGTCTGCTGTCTCCCACTAAGGAGGGTCTGCTGTCTCCCACTAAGGAGGGTCTGCTGTAGACAGATGACCTGGTGCTGCTGTCTCCCACTAAGGAGGGTCTGCTGTAGACAGATGACCTGGTGCTGCTGTCTCCCACTAAGGAGGGTCTGCTGTAGGTAGATGACCTGGTGCTGCTGTCTCCCACTAAGGAGGGTCTGCTGTAGACAGATGACCTGGTGCTGCTGTCTCCCACTAAGGAGGGTCTGCTGTAGGTAGATGACCTGGTGCTGCTGTCTCCCACTAAGGAGGGTCTGCTGTAGACAGATGACCTGGTGCTGCTGTCTCCCACTAAGGAGGGTCTGCTGTAGACAGATGACCTGGTGCTGCTGTCTCCCTCTAAGGAGGGTCTGCTGTAGACAGATGACCTGGTGCTGCTGTCTCCCACTAAGGAGGGTCTGCTGTAGATAGATGACCTGGTGCTACTGTCTCCCACTAAGGAGGGTCTGCTGTAGACAGATGACCTGGTGCTGCTGTCTCCCACTAAGGAGGGTCTGCTGTCTCCCACTAAGGAGGGTCTGCTGTAGACAGATGACCTGGTGCTGCTGTCTCCCACTAAGGAGGGTCTGCTGTAGACAGATGACCTGGTGCTGCTGTCTCCCACTAAGGAGGGTCTGCTGTAGGTAGATGACCTGGTGCTGCTGTCTCCCACTAAGGAGGGGTTACAGATGACATGTAGTTTATGAAGGTTGAAGGTTCAAGCAGAATGGCTTGTCACTTTTAAATTCATCTAGTAAGCACAATATAATTCTCATCACTTATCTCACAGGCATATAGCAGGTATCCATACGGTAGTGTTCATAATGTAACGTCATCAACAGAGCAGGTATGTACAATGAGTGTACAAAACATTAGGAACACCTTTCTAATATTGAGTTGCATCCCCTTTTGTCCTCAGAATAGCCTCAATTAGTCAGGGTCTATGCCCACTGGGGAAGCTAAACACCCTTCAGGCCACTCTTGACAGGCTGGGCATAGACAATTCGACGAGGCATGGATTCTACAAGGTGTTGAAAGCGTTCCACAGGGATGCTGGCCCATGTTGACTCCATGGCTTCCCACAGTTGTGTCAAGTTGGCTGGATGTCCTTTGGGTGGTGGACCCATTCTTGATACACACTGGAAACTGTTGAGTCTGGAAAACCCAGCAGTGTTGCAGTTCTTGACACACTTAATACCAGTGTGCCTGGCACCTACTACCATACTCCGTTCAAAGGCACTTACATATTTTGTCTTTCCCGTTCACGCTCTGGATGGCACACATACAGAATCCATATCTTATTTGCCTGTCTCAGCCTCCAGTATTTATGCTGCAGTAGTTTATGTGTCGGGGGGCTAGGGTCAGTCTGGTATATCTGGAGTACTTCTCCTGTCTTATCCGGTGTCCTGTGTGAATTTAAGTATGATCTCTCTAATTCTCTCTTTCTCTCTTTCTTTCTCTCTCTCTGAGGACCTGAGCCCTAGGACCATGCCTCAGGACTACCTGGCGTGATGACTCCTTGTTGTCCCCAGTCCACCTGGCCGTGCTGCTTCTCCAGTTTCAACTGTTCTGCCTGCGGCTATGGAACCCTGACCTGTTCACCGGACGTGCTACCTGTCCCAGACCTGCTGTTTTCAACTCTCTAGAGACAGCAGGAGCAGTAGAGATACTCTTAATGATCGGCTATGAAAAGCCAACTGACATTTACTCCTGAGGTGCTGACTTGTTGCACCCTCGACGACTACTGTGATCATTATTATTTGACCCTGCTGGTCATCTATGAACATTTGAACATCTTGGCCATGTTCTGTTATAATCTCCACCCGGCACAGCCAGAAGAGGACTGGCCACCCCTCATAGCCTGGTTCCTCTCTAGGTTTCTTCCTAGGTTTTGGCCTTTCTAGGGAGTTTTCCCTAGCCACCGTGCTTCTACACCTGCATTGCTTGCTGTTTGGGGTTTAATGCTGGGTTTCTGTACAGCACTTTGATATATCAGCTGATGTAAGAAGGGCTTTATAAATACATTTGATTTGATTTGATTTGTCTCAAGGCTTAAAAATCCTTCTTTAACCTGTCTCCTCCCCTTCATCTACACTGATTGAAGTGGATTTAACAGGTGACATCAATAAGGGATCATAGCTTTCACCTGGATTCACCTGGTCAGTCTATGTCATGGAAAGAGCAGGTGCCCCTAATGTTTTGTACACTCAGTGTATACCAGCTCTTTGCATAGTAGAGAACAATTGAAACAGGCATTACATTCATATTTTTTAAAAATAAGACATTTAAAACAAGAAATTCCCAACTAGCTCTCACAGTCTCACGTCAAAATCAGATGTTCATCCATGTTTCTCGAACGTCAAATTTCGAAGGGTTTAAGGTTAGCCATTAACTCTGAATGGTTGAGGTAAGGGTTTAAGGTTCGCCATTAACTCTGAATGGTTGAGGTAAGGGTTTAAGGTTAGCCATTAACTCTGAATGGTTGAGGTAAGGGTTTAAGGTTAGCCATTAACTCTGAATGGTTGAGGTAAGGGTTTAAGGTTAGCCATTAACTCTGAATGGTTGAGGTAAGGGTTTAAGGTCAGCCATTAACTCTGAATGGTTGAGGTAAGGGTTTAAGGTTAGCCATTAACTCTGAATGGTTGAGGTAAGGGTTTAAGGTTAGCCATTAACTCTGAATGGTTGAGGTAAGGGTTTAAGGTTAGCCATTAACTCTGAATGGTTGAGGTAAGGGTTTAAGGTTGGCCATTAACTCTGAATGGTTGAGGTAAGGGTTTAAGGTTAGCCATTAACTCTGAATGGTTGAGGTAAGGGTTTAAGGTTAGCCATTAACTCTGAATGGTTGAGGTAAGGGTTTAAGGTTGGCCATTAACTCTGAATGGTTGAGGTAAGGGTTTAAGGTTAGCCATTAACTCTGAATGGTTGAGGTAAGGGTTTAAGGTTAGCCATTAACTCTGAATGGTTGAGGTAAGGGTTTAAGGTTAGCCATTAACTCTGAATGGTTGAGGTAAGGGTTTAAGGTTAGCCATTAACTCTGAATGGTTGAGGTAAGGGTTTAAGGTTAGCCATTAACTCTGAATGGTTGAGGTAAGGGTTTAAGGTTGGCCATTAACTCTGAATGGTTGAGGTAAGGGTTTAAGGTTAGCCATTAACTCTGAATGGTTGAGGTAAGGGTTTAAGGTTAGCCATTAACTCTGAATGGTTGAGGTAAGGGTTTAAGGTTGGCCATTAACTCTGAATGGTTGAGGTAAGGGTTTAAGGTTAGCCATTAACTCTGAATGGTTGAGGTAAGGGTTTAAGGTTAGCCATTAACTCTGAATGGTTGAGGTAAGGGTTAAGGTTTACAATAGGCTTAAAACAAACATCTCAAAAAACGATTTCCCATTGCTGGATTTGAACTTGGAACCTATGAAAATCCGAGGTATTAACTCTGATTGGTTAAGGTAAGGGTTACGGTTTCTCCAAAACAACTTCCTGGATTTTAACCTTTAACCTAGGGCAGGTATTCTCAAACTGGGGTGTACCCCCAGGGGTATGCGCAATGGTGTCGGGGGTACGCCAAATAAAAATGTGATTCACATTTTATAAAGTAATAAATAAATAAAAATATTTTAATAAAAAAAAAAAAAAATCCTACACATTTGGGTGATGTTTTTTCTCGACTGAATGACCTGAATCTAGGATTTACAGGGACTCTCCGCAACTATATTCAACGTGCGGGACAAAATTGAGGCTATGATTAAGTTGGTTAAGCTATGAGAAGTTGGAGCTCTTCTCTGTCTGCATTAACAAGGACAACACACAGGTCTTTCCATCACTGTATGATTTATTTTGTTGTTGTGTGCAAATGAACTCAAGCTTACGGACAATGTGATATAGCGAAGCTCCTGACTGAGATGGGTGAGCAATTATGCAGCTACTTTCCTGAAACGGATGACACAAACAACTGGATTTCCCTTTCATGCCCTGCCTCCAGTCCACTTACCGATATCTGAACAAGAGAGCCTCGTTGAAATTGCAACTAGTGGTTTTGGTGAAAAATGAATTTAATCAGAAGCCACTTTCAGATTTCTGGATTGGGCTGCACTCAGAGTATTCTGCCTTGGCAAATCGCGCTTTTAAGACACTGATGCCCTTTGCAACCACGTACCTATGTGAGAGGATTCCCAGCCCTCACTAGCATGAAAACTAAATGCAGGCACCAGACTGTGTGTGTGAAATGATTTAAGACTGAGACTCTCTCCAATACAACCCAACATTGCAGAGTTATGTGCGTCCTTTCAAGCGCACCCTTCTCATTAACCATTTTTTTGCCATTAAAAAAAATAAAAATAAACTTGATTAACCTGTAGTGAGTTATTCACAATTTTCGATGAACAAATACGCTTTTATATGTAAGATGGTTAAATAAAGAGCAATATTATTGATTATTATTATATTTTGTGCCCTCTTTGTCACTTCGCACGAAGCGGGTTGTGACATAAACTCACACTCATTCTTATGTTTAATAAATGCATCGTATAGTGTGTGTGTGGCAGGCTTACAATGATGGCAAAAAACAACATTAGAGAGTGTGCTGACCCTGGTGCTAGAGGGGAACGCAGCTGGAGGGTTTGAAGGGGTACGGGACTATAAAAAGTTTGGGAACCACTATGTGTGTGTGGTAAAACGATTAGGCACATTCGCCATACATTTTGCGAAACGGAAACCAATTTAAAGCTAGCAACACACCTCTAGTGGCCAATTTCCCGAGGTCCTCTGACATTGATGGATTTTTTAAATTTAACTAGACAAGTCTAAGAACAATTTCCTACAATGACGGCATACCGGCAAGCAGTGAGTTAACTGCCTTGTTTAGGGGCAGAACGACAGATTTTTACCTTGTCAGCTCGGGGATTCGATCCAGCAACCTTTAGGTTACTGGCCCCAACCTCTAGGCTACCTGCCGCCCCTGGACGCCGACTTGTATCACGAGTGACCTGACTGTAAATTCCAAGGTAACATATTTCTTAATAATTCACTAGGTGTCTATTGTTCAAAGTCCTGCAGTAACCTCCTTTTCAGTCGAGAACAGAGAACAGCTAGTGAACACTAGGTTACAGGCACTGAACAGTAAACTACAGTAGACTACATGGCATTAGAGCGGCTAGAAGAAGCATGCCTTCTGTAGAGAATAATTGTTCAATTGTGCAGACAGGCAGTTCTAGCCTAGGAATGGGCACACCGCGACAAAATTAGTTATACGAGCTCTTACCATTGCCGTCTTCATTTTGCAGCACCTTGCCGTCTTATTTCCCGCTGTCTGCACGTGTAGCTCCACTTTTCCTCATGGTATAAATCAGTTTAATATATACCGGCGGAATAATATCTTCTCCCCTTCTCGCATCCCATCACCGTCAACCCGTCATTATCGGTATGGTGCTGTGTTGTGTGTGCGGATGAGTCTTCTTGTGTTTCTAGCTGCTCCTGTGTGTGTGTGTCAGTCACATCACCTTCTGCCCGTGTAGAAATGGACTGAAAGCCAAGTGCCGCGGTTCATAGCTTACGGGACAGATGTTGCCTGTTGGGAGTACCGCGTGGTCTTAAAGTTGACCAGGTTCAGGTCTGAGGTAGAAAGCAAGCGACGAAATGTATCTGTAATCAATAGGGATGGCGGAATACAGTGCAGAGCCACCGTAACCACAGTAACCACACAGACATATTTCGGTTTGTTTTGATCCGTCAATGGCACTGTCCACGACATTGGTGCTGAATCCGCGGCCGATCTGCGCTAACCACTGGGCTGTCTGTGGTTCCGAATCTAATTCGGGTCCGTTTTCTGAGTTCGGCACTCTCTCTGAACTGACGGACCATCTGTCAGTTCACGCTGGTTGCGCTGCTGTCCAAGGTGATGAGTTGGTGTCGGCTGCGTAGACTATTATCACTAATGACAGGTCAGCTACTGAAGTAACCTGTCTCACGGCCCGGTATACATATGATCTTATCCCAATTAATAACTGTTAGTATCTGAACATTGTTGCTGACTTCATATTTTTACTGTATTTATCCATATGGGACAGGTGAATTACAATAGAATATATCATAGTGTTACTGTATATATCTATATATGACAGGTACTACAATAGATATAATATATCATAGTTTTACTGTAAATATATATATGGGACAGGTGAATTACAATAGATAGACTATATCATAGTGTTACTGTATATATCTATATATGATAGGTGAATTACAATAGATATAATATATCATAGTGTTACTGTATATATCTATATGGGACAGGTGATTTACAATAGATAGAATATATCATAGTGTTACTGTATATATCTATGTATGACAGGTGAATTACAATAGATATAATATATCATAGTTTTACTGTATATATCTATATGAGGCAGGTACTGCAATTGATAAAATATATCATCGTTTTACTGCATATATCTATATGAGGCAGGTACTGCAATTGATAAAATATATCATCGTTGTACTGTATATATCTATATGAGGCAGGTACTGTAATTGCTAGAATATATCATCGTTTTACTGTATGTATTGTAGCAGGCTCAAGGGTGTGGGGGTTTCCACTTCCCCAAGTTCAACAACCAAACACGCACAGGGAGCAATATAATATATTATATCTCTTGCAGTACCTGCCTCATATAGATATATACAGTAAAACGATGATATATTATATCTCTTGCAGTACCTGCCTCATATAGATATATACAGTAAAACTATATATTATATATATTGTAGTACCTGCCTCATATAGATATATACAGTAAAACGATGATATATTATATCTCTTGCAGTACCTGCCTCATATAGATATATACAGTAAAACTATATATTATATATATTGTAGTACCTGCCTCATATAGATATATACAGTAAAACGATGATATATTATATCTCTTGCAGTACCTGCCTCATATAGATATATGCAGTAAAACTATATATTATATATATTGTAGTACCTGTCTCATATAGATATATACAGTAAAACTATATATTATATATATTGTAGTACCTGCCTCATATAGATATATGCAGTAAAACTATATATTATATATATTGTAGTACCTGTCTCATATAGATATATACAGTAAAACTATATATTATATATATTGTAGTACCTGTCTCATATAGATATATACAGTAAAACTATATATTATATATATTGTAGTACCTGCCTCATATAGATATATGCAGTAAAGCACAGGGAGCAATATAATATATTATATCTCTTGCAGTACCTGCCTCATATAGATATATACAGTAAAGCACAGGGAGCAATATAACATTTACATTTACATTTAAGTCATTTAGCAGACGCTCTTATCCAGAGCGACTTACAAATTGGTGCATTCACCTTATGACATCCAGTGGAACAGCCACTTTACAATAGTGCATCTAAATCTTTTAAGGGGGGGGGGGGGGGTGAGAAGGAATACTTTATCCTATCCTAGGTATTCCTTAAAGAGGTGGGGTTTCAGGTGTCTCCGGAAGGTGGTGATTGACTCCGCTGTCCTGGCGTCGTGAGGGAGTTTGTTCCACCATTGGGGGGCCAGAGCAGCGAACAGTTTTGACTGGGCTGAGCGGGAACTGTACTTCCTCAGTGGTAGGGAGGCGAGCAGGCCAGAGGTGGATGAACGCAGTGCCCTTGTTTGGGTGTAGGGCCTGATCAGAGCCTGGAGGTACTGAGGTGCCGTTCCCCTCACAGCTCCGTAGGCAAGCACCATGGTCTTGTAGCGGATGCGAGCTTCAACTGGAAGCCAGTGGAGAGAGCGGAGGAGCGGGGTGACATGAGAGAACTTGGGAAGGTTGAACACCAGACGGGCTGCGGCGTTCTGGATGAGTTGTAGGGGTTTAATGGCACAGGCAGGGAGCCCAGCCAACAGCGAGTTGCAGTAATCCAGACGGGAGATGACAAGTGCCTGGATTAGGACCTGCGCCGCTTCCTGTGTGAGGCAGGGTCGTACTCTGCGGATGTTGTAGAGCATGAACCTACAGGAACGGGCCACCGCCTTGATGTTAGTTGAGAACGACAGGGTGTTGTCCAGGATCACGCCAAGGTTCTTAGCGCTCTGGGAGGAGGACACAATGGAGTTGTCAACCGTGATGGCGAGATCATGGAACGGGCAGTCCTTCCCCGGGAGGAAGAGCAGCTCCGTCTTGCCGAGGTTCAGCTTGAGGTGGTGATCCGTCATCCACACTGATATGTCTGCCAGACATGCAGAGATGCGATTCGCCACCTGGTCATCAGAAGGGGGAAAGGAGAAGATTAGTTGTGTGTCGTCTGCATAGCAATGATAGGAGAGACCATGTGAGGTTATGACAGAGCCAAGTGACTTGGTGTATAGCGAGAATAGGAGAGGGCCTAGAACAGAGCCCTGGGGGACACCAGTGGTGAGAGCACGTGGTGAGGAGACAGATTCTCGCCACGCCACCTGGTAGGAGCGACCTGTCAGGTAGGACACAATCCAAGCGTGGGCCGCGCCGGAGATGCCCAACTCGGAGAGGGTGGAGAGGAGGATCTGATGGTTCACAGTATCGAAGGCAGCCGATAGGTCTAGAAGGATGAGAGCAGAGGAGAGAGAGTTAGCTTTAGCAGTGCGGAGCGCCTCCGTGATACAGAGAAGAGCAGTCTCAGTTGAATGACTAGTCTTGAAACCTGACTGATTTGGATCAAGAAGGTCATTCTGAGAGAGGTAGCGGGAGAGCTGGCCAAGGACGGCACGTTCAAGAGTTTTGGAGAGAAAAGAAAGAAGGGATACTGGTCTGTAGTTGTTGACATCGGAGGGATCGAGTGTAGGTTTTTTCAGAAGGGGTGCAACTCTCGCTCTCTTGAAGACGGAAGGGACGTAGCCAGCGGTCAGGGATGAGTTGATGAGCGAGGTGAGGTAAGGGAGAAGGTCTCCGGAAATGGTCTGGAGAAGAGAGGAGGGGATAGGGTCAAGCGGGCAGGTTGTTGGGCGGCCGGCCGTCACAAGACGCGAGATTTCATCTGGAGAGAGAGGGGAGAAAGAGGTCAGAGCACAGGGTAGGGCAGTGTGAGCAGAACCAGCGGTGTCGTTTGACTTAGCAAACGAGGATCGGATGTCGTCGACCTTCTTTTCAAAATGGTTGATGAAGTCATCTGCAGAGAGGGAGGAGGGGGGGGAGGGGGAGGAGGATTCAGGAGGGAGGAGAAGGTGGCAAAGAGCTTCCTAGGGTTAGAGGCAGATGCTTGGAATTTAGAGTGGTAGAAAGTGGCTTTAGCAGCAGAGACAGAAGAGGAAAATGTAGAGAGGAGGGAGTGAAAGGATGCCAGGTCCGCAGGGAGGCGAGTTTTCCTCCATTTCCGCTCGGCTGCCCGGAGCCCTGTTCTGTGAGCTCGCAATGAGTCGTCGAGCCACGGAGCGGGAGGGGAGGACCGAGCCGGCCTGGAGGATAGGGGACATAGAGAGTCAAAGGATGCAGAAAGGGAGGAGAGGAGGGTTGAGGAGGCAGAATCAGGAGATAGGTTGGAGAAGGTTTGAGCAGAGGGAAGAGATGATAGGATGGAAGAGGAGAGGGTAGCGGGGGAGAGAGAGCGAAGGTTGGGACGGCGCGATACCATCCGAGTAGGGGCAGTGTGGGAAGTGTTGGATGAGAGCGAGAGGGAAAAGGATACAAGGTAGTGGTCGGAGACTTGGAGGGGAGTTGCAATGAGGTTAGCGGAAGAACAGCATCTAGTAAAGATGAGGTCGAGCGTATTGCCTGCCTTGTGAGTAGGGGGGGAAGGTGAGAGGGTGAGGTCAAAAGAGGAGAGGAGTGGAAAGAAGGAGGCAGAGAGGAATGAGTCAAAGGTAGGCGTGGGGAGGTTAAAGTCGCCCAGAACTGTGAGAGGTGAGCCGTCTTCAGGAAAGGAGCTTATCAAGGCATCAAGCTCATTGATGAACTCTCCGAGGGAACCTGGAGGGCGATAAATGATAAGGATGTTAAGCTTGAAAGGGCTGGTAACTGTGACAGCATGGAATTCAAAGGAGGCGATAGACAGATGGGTAAGGGGAGAAAGAGAGAATGACCACTTGGGAGAGATGAGGATCCCGGTGCCACCACCTCGCTGACCAGAAGCTCTCGGGGTGTGCGAGAACACGTGGGCGGACGAAGAGAGAGCAGTAGGAGTAGCAGTGTTATCTGTGGTGATCCATGTTTCCGTCAGTGCCAAGAAGTCGAGGGACTGGAGGGAGGCATAGGCTGAGATGAACTCTGCCTTGTTGGCCGCAGATCGGCAGTTCCAGAGGCTACCGGAGACCTGGAACTCCACGTGGGTCGTGCGCGCTGGGACCACCAGATTAGGGTGGCCGCGGCCACGCGGTGTGGAGCGTTTGTATGGTCTGTGCAGAGAGGAGAGAACAGGGATAGACAGACACATAGTTGACAGGCTACAGAAGAGACTACGCTAATGCAAAGGAGATTGGAATGACAAGTGGACTACGCGTCTCGAATGTTCAGAAAGTTAAGCTTACGTAGCAAGAATCTTATTGACTAAAATGATTAAGATGATACAGTACTGCTGAAGTAGGCTAGCTGGCAGTGGCTGCGTTGTTGACTTTGTAGGCTAGCTGGCAGTGGCTGCGTTGTTGACACTACACTAGTCAAGTCGTTCCGTTGAGTGTAATAGTTTCTACAGTGCTGCTATTCGGGGGCTAGCTGGCTAGCTAGCAGTGTTGATTACGTTACGTTGCGTTAAAAGAACGACAATAGCTGGCTAGCTAACCTAGAAAATCGCTCTAGACTACACAATTATCTTTGATGCAAAGACGGCTATGTAGCTAGCTATGTAGCTAGCTACGATCAAACAAATCAAACCGTTGTACTGTAATGAAATGAAATGAAAATGTGATACTACCTGTGGAGCGAAGCGGAGTGCGACCGGGTTGTTGAGTGCGGAAGTTCTATTCGGTAGACGTTGGCTAGCTGTTGGCTAGCTAGCAGTGTCTCCTACGTTAAGGACGACAAATAGCTGGCTAGCTAACCTCGGTAAATTAAGATAATCACTCTAAAACTACACACTCTAAACTACACAATTATCTTGGATACGAAGACAGCAAAGACAACTATGTAGCTAGCTAACACTACACTAATCAAGTCGTTCAGTTGAGTGTAATAGTTGCTACAGTGCTGCTATTCGGTAGACGGTGGACGTTTGCTAGCTGGCTAGCTGCTGGGCAGATAGCAGTGTAGACTGCGTTAGGACGACGAAATACGATAATTACGCAATTATCTTTGATACAAAGACGGCTATGTAGCTAGCTAAGAAGAAATTGCTAAGATTAGACAAATCAAACCGTTGTACTATAATGAAATGTAATGAAAAGTAATGAAAAGTTATACTACCTGCGGACCAAAGTGCGAATGCGACCGCACGCTCCAACCCGGAAGTGACACATAATATATTATAATTATAATATATAATATATTATATCTCTTGCAGTACCTGCCTCATATAGATATATACAGTAAAACTATATATTATATATAGTAGTACCTGTCTCATATAGATATATGCAGTAAAACGATGATATATTATATCTCTTGCAGTACCTGCCTCATATAGATATATACAGTAACACTATAATATATTATATCTCTTGCAGTTCCTGCCTCATATAGATATATACAGTAAAACGATGATATATTATATCTCTTGTAGTACCTGCCTCATATAGATATATACAGTAAAACGATGATATATTATATCTCTTGCAGTACCTGCCTCATATAGATATATACAGTAAAACGATGATATATTATATCTCTTGCAGTACCTGCCTCATATAGATATATACAGTAAAACGATGATATATTATATCTATTGTAGTACCTGCCTCATATAGATATATACAGTAAAACGATGATATATTATATCTCTTGCAGTACCTGCCTCATATAGATATATACAGTAAAACGATGATATATTATATCTCTTGCAGTACCTGCCTCATATAGATATATACAGTAAAACGATGATATATTATATCTCTTGCAGTACCTGCCTCATATAGATATATACAGTAAAACGATGATATATTATATCTCTTGCAGTACCTGCCTCATATAGATATATACAGTAACACTATAATATATTATATCTCTTGCAGTACCTGCCTCATATAGATATATACAGTAAAACGATGATATATTATATCTATTGTAGTACCTGCCTCATATAGATATATGCAGTAACACTATAATATATTATATCTCTTGCAGTACCTGCCTCATATAGATATATGCAGTAAAGCACAGGGAGCACAACTGGAATGCAAATGGAGAATTGATTAGGGATATTTGTTGGGAAATGAGGGGCTCCAGCAACCAGTTCACAACAGGTAATCGTACTGATAGTTCTCCCGCTTCTCACACTGTCAATAACAGGCGTTTCCCCCTCGGTCCTCTCCTGTGCAGCCCACTTCCTCTTCTATCCCCAAGCACTCAACGGCTTAATGATCCACCGGTTTGCCTCATGGTGGCAGGACGTCCATATAAGGATCGGAGGTGGAGCCAGCGGGCTGCAAGATATATTCCTTTAATCACCGCTCCACTCACCTTTCCCTGCCGTCTACTATACACCCCCCCCCCCCCCCACACACCCTCAGCTCCGACCGGGAGGGAAGGGCAGTCCAGCTTCCTAGAGCATCCCTCCTGGAGAAGGCATTGGCATTTCCATGGGCTGCACCTGATCTGTGGACGACAGAGGAAGCAAAGGGCTGTAAGGATAGGAACTAGCGGGTGACCCGGGCGTTACTGTCCTTATTCCGTGACATCCAAACCAGTGGTGCATGGTCTGTCACGAGGGTGAAGTGCCGTCCCAATAACTCATATTTCAGCGTCTCCAGCGCCCACTTGATCGCAAGACATTCTTTCTCCACAGTGGAATGTCTTGGTTCCCGTGGCAACCGCTTCCGGCTAATGTCCACGACTGGGTGTTCCTCACCTCCTTGTAGCTGTGATAGGACGGCACCCAACCCTGTTTTGGACGCATCGGTCTGTACCACCAGTGGTTTGAAGAAGTCCGGGGTCACCAGCACGGGTCCAAAACACAGGACTCCCTTTAGGTCCTGGAAGGCTTTCTCCGTCTCCTCGGTCCACGTCACCAGACAGGGCAGACGGCTCCTGGTCAGATCTGTCAAGGGGGCTGGCTAGGGAGGCAAAGTGGGGGATAAGTCTCCGGTAGTAACTAGTCAACCCCACAAACGTGCCTGCTTCTTGGTGAGGGGGCGGAGCCAGTCCTAAATCGTCTCCACTTTTCTTCACCTGGGGTTTTACACATCCCCTACTGGTGGTGTACCCCAGGTACTCAGCCTCCCGCAGGCTGAACCGACATTTCCTTGGGTTAGCTGTTAGCCCCGCCCCCCGTAAGGCCTGCACTATTGCGCTCACCTGGTTTAGATGGCTCTCCGACTCCCATGGATTACAATATCATCGAGGTAGACAGACGCAATGGGGGCGGAGAACCCATCAATCACTGGAAGGTGGTCTGGGCTCCGTGCAGCTTCCTGTAGTGGAACAGCCCGTCAGCGGTGGTGAAAGCAGTTTTCTCCCGTGCCTCGGGAGCTAAGGGCACCTGCCAATAACCCTTCGTCAGGTTGAGCGTGCTGATAAATCAGGCGGTCCCTAGCCGTTCTATTAGTTCATCAATTCGAGGCATGGGGTAGGCGTCGAACTTCCAGATTTAATTTAACTTTCTAAAATCATTACAGAAGTGAATGGTGCCGTCTGGTTTCGTCACCAACACTATGGGGCTGCACCACTCACTATTCGACTCTTCGATGATTCCAGCTTCCCACATCGTTTTTACATCGGTCCTGACGGCCTTTCTCCTTGCTTCTAGTATGCGGTAGGGTCTCAACTTCATCCTTTTCCCGGGTTCGGTGATGATGCCGTGCTGTACCAGATCGGGGTGTCCCGGTTCACTTGAGAACACGTCCTGGTTCCGGCCGACCAACTCAGTCAGCTCCTCCCCCAGTGGCACCTCCGGCGGCTTGGTCACTGTGGTAGCCTTCTTCGGTGGAATAGAGTACATCACAAGGCATTCCATTTCTTTAACAAATTCACATGGTAAATCTGGGTCAGATGCCCAGCTGTGACCCTATAAGTAAATTCACCCACTTTCTCAAGGACTTCATATGGCCCGTTCCATCGGGCCAAAAACGTACATTCTGAGGTGGGGACCAACACCAACACTTTGTCTCTGTGAATGGTTTGTCCTCTGACAAATCAACTGTACATTTCGGTGTTCCTCAAGGTTCCGTTTTAGGACCACTATTGTTTTCACTATATATTTTACCTCTTGGGGATGTCATTCGAAAACATAATGTTAACTTTCACTGCTATGCGGATGACACACAGCTGTACATTTCAATGAAACACGGTGAAGCCCCAAAATTGCCCTCGCTAGAAGCCTTTGTTTCAGACATAAGGAAGTGGATGGCTGAAAACGTTCTACTTTTAAACTCGGACAAAACAAAGATGCTTGTTCTAGGTCCCAAGAAACAAAGAGATATTCTGTTAAATCTGACAATTAATCTTGATGGTTGTAAAGTCGTCTCAAATAAAACTGTGAAGGACCTCGGCGTTACTCTGGACCCTAATCTCTCTTTTGACGAACATATCAAGACTGTTTCAAGGACAGCTTTTTTCCATCTACGTAACATTGCAAAAATCAGAAATTTTCTGTCCAAAAATGATGCAGAAAAATTAATCCATGCATTTGTTACTTCTAGGTTAGACTACTGCAATGCTCTACTTTCCGGCTACCCGGATAAAGCACTAAATAAACTTCAGTTAGTGCTAAATACGGCTGCTAGAATCCTGACTAGAACCAAGAAATTTGATCATATTACTCCAGTGCTAGCTTCCCTACACTGGCTTCCTGTTAAGGCAAGGGCTGATTTCAAAGTTTTACTGTTAACCTATAAAGCGTTACATGGGCTTGCTCCTACCTATCTTTCCGAGTTGGTCCTAGTGTACATACCTACACGTACGCTACGGTCACAAGACGCAGGCCTCCTAATTGTCCCTAGAATTTCTAAGCAAACAGCTGGAGGCAGGGCTTTCTCCTATAGATCTCCATTTTTATGGAATAGTCTGCCTACCCATGTGAGAGACGCAGACTCGGTCTCAACCTTTAAGTCTTTACTGAAGACTTATCTCTTCAGTAGGTCATATGATTGAGTGTAGTCTGGCCCAGGAGTGTGAAGGTGAACGGAAAGGCTCTGGAGCAATGAACCGCCCTTGCTGTCTCTGCCTGGCCGGTTCCCCTCTCTCCACTGGGATTCTCTGCCTCTAACCCTATTACAGGGGCTGAGTCACTGGCTTACTGGTGCTCTTTCATGCCGTCCCTAGGAGGGGTGTGTCACTTGAGTGGGTTGAGTTACTGACGTGATCTTCCTGTCTGGGTTGGCGCCCCCCCTTGGTTTGTGCTGTGGTGGAGATCTTTGTGGGCTATACTCGGCCTTGTCTCAGGATGGTAAGTTGGTGGTTGAAGATATCCCTCTTGTGGTGTGGGGGCTGTGCTTTGGCAAAGTGGGTGGGGTTATATCCTTCCTGTTTGGCCCTGTCCGGGGGTATAATCGGATGGAGCCACAGTGTCTCCTGACCCCTCCTGTCTCAGCCTCCAGTATTTATGCTGCAGTAGTTTATGTGTCGGGGGGCTAGGGTCAGTTGGTTATATCTGGAGTACTTCTCCTGTCTTATCCAGTGTCCTGTGTGAATTTAAGTATGCTCTCTCTAATTCTCTCCTCTCTTTCTTTCTTTCTCTCTCGGAGGACCTGAGCCCTAGGACCATGCCTCAGGACTACCGGGGAGGTGGAGCGCTGTGGCATCATTCGCCCAATCATGGAATCTTTGTGCCCTGCTAACCATACCGGCGCATGATTTTCTCTTTCAGCCGCTCGTAATGCGTCGCCTGGTCAGCCATCAGATCCTGATATGTCTTCTGTTACTCATGGGGCCAAATCTCCCGCCATCCTCGTCTCAGCTTCTGTCAGTTTCAGTTTGAATTTTATGTTCCTTTTGATGGCACTTCTTGCCATGTCTCTCAGGTCGTTCATAGCTTTGTAGAAGTTACCTGTGGTGTTGATGTTTAGGCCAAGGTATGTATAGTTTTTTTGTGTGCTCTAAGGCAACGGTTTTCTAGATGGAATTTGTCAGTCGAGGCCTTCATTCTCTTCAAAGAGGATGTTATTTAACCACATAAACTAAGTCCAACTATCTCAAAGAGAATCAAGAAGGATTTTCTATGATCCAAAAACCTGTACAGTGGGTTCTGGGAGTCTTTAATAGTTGATTTTAAGATTTGTATCTGTTTTTGCTGTTTGTTCTTTGTTCTTTGTTATAGAGCCAAACATATTGGAGAAGTGGTTTATCCATTCATCGCCATTTGGATAGATAACTCTTCGTGTTGTTGTTTGTTTAGAGTTTTCCAATTTTCCCAGAAGTGGTTAGATTCTATGGATTCTTCAATTACATTGAGCTGATTTCTGACGTGCTGTTCCTTCTTTTTCCGTAGTGTATTTCTGTATTGTTTTAGTGATTCACCATAGTGAAGGTGTAGACTCAGGTTTTCTGGGTCTCTGTGTTTTTGGTTGGATAGGTTTCTACATTTCTTTCTTAGGTTTTTGCATTCTTCATCAAACCATTTGTCATTGTTGTTCATTTTCTTAGGTTGTCTGCTTGAATATTTTTTATTTGATAGGGAAGCTGAGAAGTCAAATATACTGTTTAGGTTTTTTACTGCCAAGTTTACACCTTCACTATTACAGTGAAACATTTTGTCCCAGAAATTGTCTAGAAGGGTTTGAATTAGTTTTTGCCTAATTGTTTTTTGGTAGATTTCCACACTACTTTCCTTCCCTCTATAGCATTTCTTAATATTTTTCAGTTCCTTTGGCTTTGATGCCTCATGATTGAGCGTAGCTCTGTTCAAGTAGAGTGTGATTTTTCTGTGCTCTGATAGGTGTGTCAGTGGACTGACTGTGAACGCTCTGAGAGACTCTGGGTTGAGGTCAGTGATAAAGTAGTCTACAGTGCTACTGCCAAGAGATGAGCTACCTACCGTAGGAGTGTCCCCTCGAAGCCGACCTTCGACCTTTGACTATGTACAGACCCAGCATGCAACAGAGCTGCAGGAGTTGTGACCCGTTTTTGTTGGTTATGTTGTCGTAGTTGTGTCTAGGGGGGCATATGGGGGAGGGAATACTGTCACCTCCAGGTAGGTGTTTTTCCCCCTGTATGCTGAGGGTGTCAGGTTCTTGTCCTGTTCTTGTCCTGTTCTGGCATTTAGGTCACCACAGACTAGTTCATGTCCCTGGGCCTGGAAATGGTTGATTTCCCCCTCCAGGATGGAGAAGCTGTCTTCATTGTGGGGGGATATAGGTAGCACACAGGAAGACATTTTTTTCTGTTGAGATAATTTCCTTTTGAATTTCTAGCCAGATGTAAAATGTTCCTGTTTTGATTAATTGAATAGAGTGAGTTAGGTCTGCTCTATAACAAATTAGCATACCCCCTGAGTCTCTTCTCTTTTTCACACCTGGTAGTTGGGTGGATGGGACTACCAGCTCTCTGTAACCTAGAGGGCAACCAGTGCAGATTAGTAAACAGATAAATATAGGTTGTATTTACAATGATTGTGCTACACGGGTTGCCCTGTTCTCATGGCAACGGGACAAACGTCTTGCTGCTGTGATTGCACACTACGGTATTTCACCTATCAGATATGGAGTTTATCAATGTTAGACTTTTATTTTCAATTCTTTGTGGGTCTGTGTGATCTCTCTCTCTCTCTCTCTCTCATGGTAATCCTGAACCAGGGCGTCTAATCGCTCAGCATCCCTGTTGCCACGGTGACATCACCTTGGCTATACAGCAGGTGTTTACGATTCCCTATTCCCTTTATAGCACACTACTTTAGAGCCCTATTCCCTTTATAGTGCACTACTTTAGAGCCCTATTCCCTTTATAGCGCACTACTTTAGAGCCCTTTTCCCTTTATAGTGCACTACTTTAGAGCCCTATTCCCTTTATAGTGCACTACTTTAGAGCCCTATTCCCTTTATAGTGCACTACTTTAGAGCCCTATTCCCTTTATAGTGCACTACTTTAGAGCCCTATTCCCTTTATAGTGCACTACTTTAAAGCCCTATTCCCTTTATAGTGCACTACTTTAAAACCCTATTGGCCCTGGTCAAAAGTAGTTAGGGAATAGGGTGCATTTTGGGACTCAAATGTTTACGATGCCATAACAGCTTAGAACACATACTAATCACCTCAGAAAATTGCAGTTGTCTCAGAACAGGGCAGCACAGCCTTTTAATGTACACGGAGAGCTAACATTAATAATATGCATGTCAATCTCTCCTGGGTCAAAGTGGAGGAGAGGTTGACTTCATCACTACTTGTATTTATGAGAGGTATTGACATGTTGAATGCACCGAGCTGTCTGTCTAAACTACTGGCACACAGCTCAGACACCCATGCATACCCCACAAGACATGCCACCAGAGGTCTCTTCACAGTCCCCATGTCCAGAACATTCTATGGGAGGCACACAGTACTACATAGAGCCATGACTACATGGAACTCTATTCCACATCAGGTAACTGGTGCAAGCAGTGAAATTAGATTTAAAAGCAGGTAAAAAATACACCTCATTGAACAGCGGGGACTGTGAAGAGACACACACACAGGTACAGACACATGCACACACTGTAACGGGTGTCGTCGTCGGATGAGGAATAATCGGACCAAAGCGCAGTGTGGTAAGTGTTCATGCTTTTTATGTAAACTGAACACTATAACAAAAATAACAAAGAGAATGAACGAAACAGTCCTGTCAGGTGCAGAAACACACAACAGAAAATAACTACCCACAAAACACAGGTGGGAAAAGGCTACTTAAGTATGGTTCTCAATCAGAGACAACGATAGACAGCTGTCCCTGATTGAGAACCACACGACCAAAACAAAGAAATACAAACATAGAAAAATTAACATAGAATGCCCACCCAAATCACACCCTGACCAAACCAAAATAGAGACATAAAAAGCTCTCTACGGTCAGGGTGTGACACACACACACACATGATAAGACACGCACTTTACACACATGTACACATGGATGTTGTATTGTTGATATTCGATAGTGGAGTAGTGGCCTGAGTTGTTGCTGGAACCCAGGAAGCGTAGCTGCTGCCTTGGCAGGAACTAACGAGGATCCATAATAAACCCCAGGAAGAGTAGCTGCTGCCTTGGCAGGAACCTCTAGGTAGTGGTTGTTATCGTTTAACTTCATATGGCTGCAGTCCCATTAACGGGATCGATATGACAACAGCCAGTTGAAGTGCAGGGCGCCAAATTCAAAAAACAGAAATCTCATAATTAAAATTCCTCAGACATTCATGTGTTTTATATCATTTTTAAGGTAATCTTGTTGTTAATCCCACCAAAGTGTCCGATTTCAAATAGGCTTTTCAGCGAAAGCACTACAAACGATTATGTTAGGTCACCACAAAACCACACTAACCACAGCCATTTTTTCCAGCTAAAGATAGCTTTCACAAAAACCAGAATAGAGATAAAATTAATCACTAACCTTCGATTATTTTCATCAGATGACACTCATAGGACTTCATGTTACACAATACATGCATGTTTTGTTTGATTAAGTTCATATTTATATCAAAAAATTTGAGTTTATATTGAGGCATTAGATTCACTACTTGCAAAAACATCAAGTGACTTTGCATAGCCACATCGTTTCAACAGAAATACTCAACATAAATATAAATGATAATACAAGTAATACACATAGAATTATAGATATACCTCTCCTTAATGCAACCGCTGTGTCAGATTTAAAAAAAACTTTACGGAAATATAAACCATGCAATAATCTGAGACGGAGCTCAGATGATTAGCCAAATTAGCCACCATGTTGGACTCAACAGAAACCAGAAAATACATGATTTTACATTTACATTTAGCAGACACTCTTATCCAGAGCGACTTACAAATTGGAAAGTTCATACATATTCATCCTGGTCCCCCCGTGGGGAATGAACCCACAACCCTGGCGTTGCAAGCGCCATGCTCTACCAACTGAGCCACACGGGACCATAAATGTAAATGATAAATGTTTCCTTACCTTTGATGAATTCATCAGAATGTAGTCCTATGAATCCCAGGTCCACAATAAATGCTTGATTTGTTCGTTAATGTCCGTTATTTATGTCAAATTAGCTACTTTTGAATTGTTTACCAAACACCCTAACCAAAGTCTCAAAGTGCGACCACTATAACGTGACGAAATGTCCAAACGTTCCGTTACAGTCAGTAGACACATGTCAAACGATGTACTGAATCAATCTTTAGAATGTTGTTAACATACATCTTGAATAACGTTCCAACCGGAGAATTACATCCACTTCGATTGAGAGATGGAACGGTGAACGCGCCAGTTCAATGCGTGGGCACCTCATGGCAGTGATTACTCATTCCTAGCTCCTTCGACCCCCCTTCACATTAGAGTCATCGGACTTAGTTCTATTGACTGTTGACATCTAGTGGAAGCCGTAGGAAGTGAAAACCCATCCATATCTCTCTGTATTTTCAATGAGAGCTTGGTTGTAAATATGGCACCCCCAGAAAATATCCAAACAGGAAGTGGAACTTCTCAGGTTTTTGCCTGCCATATGAGTTCTGTTAATCTCACAGACATAATTCAAACAGTTTTAGACACTTTAGAGTGTTTTCTATCCAATCCTACTAATAATATGCATATATTAGCAACTGAGACTGAGGAGCTGGCCGTTTACAATGGGCACCTTTTCATCCAAGCTACTCAATACTGCTCCTGCAGCCATAAGAAGTTTTAAGACCGCAACGGTTATGGATCGCATGGATTAGTAGCAACATTGTTGCTAAGCTTTGACATATAAACAAACAAACCATCAGACAGGACAACTGCAAGCCTGTAGTCAACAGCTAAGATCTCTCTCTCTCTCTCTCTCTCTCTCTCTCTCTCTCTCTCTCTCTCTCTCTCTCTCTCTCTCTCTCTCTCTCTCTCTCTCTCTCTCTCTCTCTGTCTCTCTCTCTCTCTCTCTCTCTCTCTCTCTCTCTCTCTCTCTCTCTGTCTCTCTCTCTCTCTCTCTCTCTCTCTCTCGGTGCATGCTGGGTGTTTTTGGAGTCTGAGTGTTTGGTGTGGAAAGCTCTATCCTAACTAACTTTCTTGATTCTTTTCTTTACATGTTATTTTCTATGGTGGAGGGTTAATGCAATATTTGTTTTTGGCGGTATCCAAAGTTTTTTTTTTCAAAGTTAGGGTGGAAGAGGACAGAGTAACTTTCCTGGGGGTTGGAAGGTGTAGTGTGCGCAATGGCTTCTCAGCCTAGCGCGGAGGAGACGCTGTCTATACAGCATGGATTCAGGTGTGTTCCTGAGAACGGAGTTAAGGTGGAGGAGGTTCTGCTCGCGGTCGGTGAACAGGTAGGAGCTGAGTTTATACATTCTGCTTCTAGAATGAACAAAGCTGTGGTTGTGTTCATGAAAAGGGCTAATTTGGTCGGTAGGCTAATTGCTAGCGGAATATTTGTAAGGGATGTGTTGGTGTCAATTTCACCTCTCTCTACCCCTTCAACAAGAGTTGTAGTGGCAAATTTGCCTCCGTTTATCACGGATGATCAAATTAGGAAAGAGCTGAGTCGTTTTGGTAAGTTTGCTAGCGGTTTCCGTGTACTGTCAGCAGGGTTTCAGGCAGATGCCGTTAAACACGTTGTTTCGTTCCGGAGGCAAGTGTTTATGTTTCTGAACAACAACGAGCAACAGCTAAATGTGCATTTTAAAGTGAGGCATGGGGAGGGGCTCTATGCAGGTTTTGCCAGCACAGATAGTCTACGGTGTTTTGAATGTGGGGATTTGGGGCACAAGAGCTTTGCGTGCCCACATAAAGGCCGTAGACAAGGTGAGGATACAAGCGCAAATGGGGGAAATCGAGGTCAAAATGCAGGGGGTAAGGAGATGCAGACAGCAGAGGCTGGGCCTAGTCAGTCTAGAGATGGTGGTGTAGATGAGGCTGGGCCTAGTCAGGCTAGAGATGGTAGGGTAGTGGAGGCTGGGTCTAGTCAGGCTAGAGATGGTGGAGAAGCAGAGGCTGGGTCTAGTCAGGCTAGAGATGGTGGGGAAGCACAGGCTGGGTCTAGTCAGGCTAGAGATGGTGGGGTAGCTGAGGCTGGGCCTAGTTATGCTATGGAGGGTGGTGTAGAGGGTGCTGGGTCTAGGCAGGCTATGGATGGTGGTATAGCAGAGGCTGAGTCTAGTCAAGCTATGGATGGTGGGGTAGCTGAGGCTGGCCCAAGTCATGCTATGGAGGGTGGTGTAGATGATGCTGGGCCGAGTCATGCTATGGAGGGTGGTGCAGATGATGCTGGGCCGAGTCATGCTATGGAGGGTGGTGTAGATGATACTGGGTCTAGTCAGGTTATTCTAGTGGATGAGGAGAGTATAGTGGGGAAGTGTAAGAGATTAGGGGGGGAGGAGGAGGGTGTCAAGCGGAAAAGGAAAAAGGGTGTGGACAAAGGCACCATGGAAATGTTGCCTGTTGCTGTGGGTGAGGCCCTAACCAGAGAGAAAGAGCAGGTGGTCAGGGTGGGAGATAGAGAAGAGGAGGAAAGTGAGTCTGAGGAAGAGGATGAGGAGTTATTTTTTTCAGACTCCTCTTCAATTGGCCCGGAGCTGACAGCCAGTCAACCAGAAGGGTCTAAGTACACGTTGAGAGAACTGACAAGGTTCCTGAATGAGACTAAGGGGAAAAAAGTTAATCTTGAGGCTTTTTTTCCTGATTCTAGAAAGTTTGTAAGATCAGTACAACATGCTATGAGAAATGAGGGGCATGGTGTCCTCTCACCCAAGAAACGGTTTAGGTTGAGGAAGTGGGTCACAACAGTGCGTAAAGGTTTACCTTCAGACACTGTTTAAATGTTTAATTTCTTACTGACACTGGGGCTTTTTGAGCTTTCCTATTGGTCTATTTCTCTGCTGGCTTTTCTCCCACTTCTTATGGAGACTCTTTGGGTAGGCTCGCTTAATATAAATGGTGCCAGAGATGCGGGAAAGAGGAGTGTGTTGGGTGAATATGTAAAACAAAAGAAAGTACAGGTGTTGTTTCTGCAGGAGACGCATAGTGATGTGGTGAATGAAGTTGATTGGGGGCTCTGGTGGAAAGGGGCAAGTGTGTTGAGCCATGGGACAAATCTTAGTGCAGGGGTGGCAGTCCTTTTTGCACCGGGTCTGGCTGTAAAAATTTGCTCCTCAAAGGAGGTGTGTAGGGGCAGGTTGCTTGTTGTTAAAGCAGAGATTAACAACATGGGTTTTGTCTTTATAAATGTGTATGCGCCTAACACAGGGAGAGAAAGAGGGGTTCTATTTGGGAGTCTTAGACAGGAACTCTCACAAGTAGCGCCTGAGGAGACGCTGGTGATCGGAGGTGACTGGAACTGTACAATGGATTTTACAAAAGACAGAAATGGGGAAGAGCCTCATTCAGTGTCAGTGGGAGTGTTAAGGGACATCTTTAATCAGTTTGACCTAGTGGATGTTTGGAGAACTAAACATCCAAACACAAGACAGTATACGTGGGTGAAGGTTTTTGGGGCTAGGGTGAGTGCAGCTCGACTTGATCGTTTTTACATGTCCAGGAATCAGAGCAATAGGCTGCTGGGTGCTACCATTCTCCCAGTGGGGTTTTCGGATCACCACATAACCATGGCTCGGCTGTCTATTTCACCAGGGCCCCGGCAGGCATCTTATTGGAAGTTCAATGTAAAGCTCTTACAAGATGCCACTTTTTGCTCAGGTTTCCAGACTTTTTGGGAAAGATGGGGGCAGCGAAGAGAGGAGTATGAGTCTCTGAGTCAATGGTGGGATGTGGGGAAAGTGCAAATTCGGCTTTTCTGTCAACAGTACACAGCTCTCTCATCCTCAGAGGCTAGGAGAGTATTGGGGGAACTAGAGCGGTGTATTAGTGAGATGGAGGTAGAGATGGTGGGGCAAGGCAATGTAGGCCTCCAGGCTAACTTAGCCGAATTACGTAGGGACCTGGGTAGTTTTTTCCAGGTTAAAGCAAAGGGAGCACTTGTAAGAGCTAGGTTCTCCATGCTCAAGGAGATGGATGCTCCCAGCTCCTTCTTCTTTGGTTTGGAAAGACAGAGCAGTGAAGCCAAGGGTATGCATTGTCTACGGCTGTCTGATGGGCGGGTGACCTCTGTGGTGGGGGAGATGCGGGAGCGGACTGTGGAGTTTTATACTGAATTGTATAGAGCAGAAATGTGTGATCCTATGTGTGCTCAGGTCTTGTTCGCAGGACTCCCTAAGCTCTCTCGGGCACAGAGGGATGAAATGGACATTCCTCTGTTGTCACATGAACTGGCAGAGGCCGTAACCCAGATGTCCCCCGGTCGTGCACCCGGGGTCGATGGACTTCCAGTGGAGTTTTACAAAAAATTCTGGGGAACTATTGGACAGGATTTCTTTTGCGTGTTGCGTGAATGCGTCGAGGTAGGAGAGTTGCCGATGAGCTGCCGTCGGGCGGCACTGACTCTCCTGCCCAAAAAAGGGGACTTGTGTGAACTTAAGAACTGGAGGCCTGTGGCATTACTCTGTGCGGACTATAAGATATTTGCCAAGGTCCTCTCTAACAGACTGAAGTCCCATCTGGACTCTATAATACACAAGGACCAGACATATTGTGTACCGGGACGCTCAATCACGGACAACTTGTTCTTGATTAGGGACATGTTGGACTTGTCGAGAGGTTCTAATGTGAACTTTGGACTGGTCTCTTTAGATCAAGAGAAGGCTTTTGATAGAGTGGATCATGAGTATCTGTTTAATGTGATGTCTGTGTTTGGGTTTGGGAAGAGCTTTGTGAACTGTGTGAAGCTGTTGTATGCTGGGGCGTCATGTATGGTTAAGGTGGGAGGGGCGCTCAGTAGGCCTGTCTGGGTGAGACGGGGCATTAGACAAGGATGCCCTCTATCTGGGCAGCTGTACACACTAGCCATTGAGCCTTTTTTAGGACTGCTACGCAGGAGACTGCAGGGAGTGTGCTGGACAGGCATGGAGGTGGTGACAGGAATAGCAGTCTCAGCATATGCAGATGATGTTTCTGTGATGGTCAGGGATGGGCAAGATATGCAGGAACTAGAGACCAGTCTGAAGGTGTACGAGGGAGCTTCATCAGCTAAGGTAAACTGGGGAAAGAGCAAAGCTCTGTTATGTGGGGCATGGGGGGATAGGGCTCCTCCTCTGCTTCCAGGGGGTTTGCAGTGGGGTTGTGAAGGGCTTAAAGTGTTGGGGGTGTACCTGGGCTCGGAGAGGTGGGTCAGCAAGAACTGGGAGGGGCTGTCACAGGCAGTGGTGTCAAGACTGGCCAGGTGGAGGTGGCTCCTGTCCCAAGTGTCATATAGAGGGAGGGTGCTGATAATCAACAACCTGGTGGCATCTTCCTTGTGGCATAAACTGGCTGTCCTCAACCCCCCCGCCGGTCTGCTTGCAGACCTGCAACGCAAGCTGGTGGACTTCTTTTGGTCGGGCCATCACTGGCTGAAGGCAGCAGTGTTGTACATGACCGTCCACGAAGGAGGACAGGGCCTGGTGGAACTGGAGAGCAGGATGGCTGCTTTCCGGCTAAAGGCGGTGCAGAGACTGCTGTACCATACTGATGTTGGCTGGAGGGAACCAGCATGCGCGCTGCTGAGGAGAGCTGGCGGATTAGGGTTGGACCGGCAGCTGTTCCTCATGAAGCTGGAGAGGCTGAGTACAGCAGGTCTCTCAGAGTTTTACTCTGCGGTGCTGAGGGCCTGGCAGCTGCTAAGGCCCACACGAGAAGGGGGTGTGGAGCCTGGGCAGTGGGTGTGGGAGGAGCCTATTTTCCACAACCCAGCCATCCCTTTGAGATCGGTTCAGTCGGCCACCCTGCAGAGGCAACTGATGGCAGGGGGTTTACAAAGGCTAGGTGACCTGAGACTGCTGGGAGAGGAGGGGTGGAAAACCCCGGAGGTCTTGGCGCAACAAACAGGAATAACGTCTCTTAGGCTGCTGGAGAGATTCCTGGAGGAGGTCCAGGAGGCACTGTCTGAGCCGGTAAGGGGGGTGTTTGAGAGGCCAAAGGGAGAGGGGCCACAAATGTTTCCGCCACTGCAGGTGACGGCAGAGACTGGAGACTGGCAAGGGGGTCTGGAGGACTTGTTAGATTTTAACACTCCGAGCCTGGGGGAGTTTGAGGGGGTGGGAGGTAAAGCCATCTACAACCTCTGCGTTAAGGTTAGGAACATTAGAAGCCTAACAGGAGTGAAGGCACATCAGTGGCAGGGGGTATGTGGGGCGGAGAGTATGGTGGGTTTTAGATGGAGGGCGCTCTACAAACCCCCAGTACCAAAGAGGTCAGGGGACCTCCAGTGGAGGGTTCTTCATGGAGCCCTGGCCACTAACAGCTGGTTGGCACGGGTTGATCCGGGAATTGGGCAGGGGTGTCCTTTCTGTCAAATGAAAGAAACTGTGATTCATGTGTTTTCTGTGTGCACCAGGTTAATGCCTTTAATGTCTCTGCTGGAATGTCTGTGTGACAGGTTGGGGGTGGTTTTTGCTGTTGGGATGTTTATAATGGGATACAGGTATTCGAGTAAGGAGAAAGAAAAATGTGTTTTGTTGAATTTTCTGTTTGCTCAGGCAAAATTAGCTATTTGGCTAACAAGGAGAAACAGGGTCAAAGTTGGGGGGATAACAGACCCTTTACTACTGTTTAATGGGATGGTCTCTGCGCGCCTTAGGGTTGAGTTTGAGTTCTATAAACTGATCAAATGTGTGGAGATGTTTGAGGAGATATGGTGTGTTGGGGGGGCTGTCTGTATTGCTGGGGAAGATGTTTTGGATATACGGTTGTAGGAGAGGGTATTGTTTTTGTGTATGGTGATGGTGGTTTGTATCATGTGGTAGATGGAAAGGTGAGTATGGTACATGTATGCAGTACAGGATATATTTTTGTTTTTTTATTTTAGGGGGGGGTGAGTTTTAAATGAAATGAGAATGTTTCAATAAAGAAAGACAAAAAGTCAAAAAAAAGTCTCTCTCTCTCTCTCTCTCTCTCTCTCTCTCTCTCTCTCTCTGTCTCTCTCTCTCTCTCTCTCTCTCTGTCTCTCTCTCTCTCTCTCTCTCTCTCTCTCTCTCTCTCTCTCTCTCTCTCTCTCTCTCTCCTCTCTCTCTCTCTCTCTCTCTCTCTCTTTCTCTCTCTATCTCTCTCTCTCTCTCTCTCTCTCTCTCTCTCTCTCTCAATTCAATTCAATTCAATTCAATTCAAGGGGCTTTATTGGCATGGGAAACATGTGTTAACATTGCCAAAGCAAGTGAGGTAGGTAATATACAAAAGTCAAATAAACAATAAAAATGAACAGTAAACATTACACATACAGAAGTTTCAAAACAATAAAGACATTACAAATGTCATATTATATATATGCAGTGTTGTAACAATGTACAAATGGTTAAAGCACACAAGTTAAAATAAATAAACATAAATATGGGTTGTATTTACAGTGGTGTTTGTTCTTCACTGGTTGCCCTTTTCTTGTGGCAACAGGTCACAAATCTTGCTGCTGTGATGGCACACTGTGGAATTTCACCCAGTAGATATGGGAGTTTATCAAAATTGGATTTGTTTTCGAATTCTTTGTGGATCTGTGTAATCTGAGGGAAATATGTCTCTCTAATATGGTCATACATTGGGCAGGAGGTTAGGAAGTGCAGCTCAGTTTCCACCTCATTTTGTGGGCAGTGTGCACATAGCCTGTCTTCTCTTGAGAGCCATGTCTGCCTACGGCGGCCTTTCTCAATAGCAAGGCTATGCTCACTGAGTCTGTACATAGTCAAAGCTTTCCTTAAGTTTGGGTCAGTCACAGTGGTCAGGTATTCTGCCACTGTGTACTCTCTGTTTAGGGCCAAATAGCATTCTAGTTTGCTCTGTTTTTTTTTTGATCTTTCCAATGTGTCAGGTATTATTTTTAGCTTTTTAGGCTATCCTTTCTGTGCTAACGCTGCCTCGCCCTGCTGCTTCTTCCCTTGCTAAAACAGAGCCCTCAGGACCAGCTTGCTTAGGGGACTCTTAGTTCATCTCTCTGGAGCCATGGTCTGTTTGTTAGCTCCCTACATATAACAGACATCATCACACATATGAACTAATGTCTCCTCTCTCTCTCTCTCTCTCTCTCTCTCTCTCTCTCTCTCTCTCTCTCTCTCTCTCTCTCTCTCTCTCTCTCTCTCTCTCTCTCTCTCTCTCTCTCTCTCTCTCTCTCTCTCTCTCTCTCTCTCTCTCTCTCAATTCAATTCAATTCAATTCAATTCAAGGGGCTTTATTGGCATGGGAAACATGTGTTAACATTGCCAAAGCAAGTGAGGTAGGTAATATACAAAAGTCAAATAAACAATAAAAATGAACAGTAAACATTACACATACAGAAGTTTCAAAACAATAAAGACATTACAAATGTCATATTATATATATGCAGTGTTGTAACAATGTACAAATGGTTAAAGCACACAAGTTAAAATAAATAAACATAAATATGGGTTGTATTTACAGTGGTGTTTGTTCTTCACTGGTTGCCCTTTTCTTGTGGCAACAGGTCACAAATCTTGCTGCTGTGATGGCACACTGTGGAATTTCTCCCAGTAGATATGGGAGTTTATCAAAATTGGATTTGTTTTCGAATTCTTTGTGGATCTGTGTAATCTGAGGGAAATATGTCTCTCTAATATGGTCATACATTGGGCAGGAGGTTAGGAAGTGCAGCTCAGTTTCCACCTCATTTTGTGGGCAGTGTGCACATAGCCTGTCTTCTCTTGAGAGCCATGTCTGCCTACGGCGGCCTTTCTCAATAGCAAGGCTATGCTCACTGAGTCTGTACATAGTCAAAGCTTTCCTTAAGTTTGGGTCAGTCACAGTGGTCAGGTATTCTGCCACTGTGTACTCTCTGTTTAGGGCCAAATAGCATTCTAGTTTGCTCTGTTTTTTTGTTAATTCTTTCCAATGTGTCAAGTAATTATCTTTTTGTTTTCTCATGATTTGGTTGGGTCTAATTGTGCTGTTGTCCTGGGGCTCTGTGGGGTGTGTTTGTGTTTGTGAACAGAGCCCTAGGACCAGCTTGCTTAGGGGACTCTTCTCCAGGTTCATCTCTCTGTAGGTGATGGCTTTGTTATGGAAGGTTTGGGAATCGCTTCCTTTTAGGTGGTTGTAGAATTTAACGGCTCTTTTCTGGATTTTGATAATTAGTGGGTATCGGCCTAATTCTGCTCTGCATGCATTATTTGGTGTTCTACGTTGTACACGGAGGATATTTTTGCAGAATTCTGCATGCAGAGTCTCAATTTGGTGTTTGTCCCATTTTGTGAAATCTTGGTTGGTGAGCGGACCCCAGACCTCACAACCATAAAGGGCAATGGGCTCTATGACTGATTCAAGTATTTTTAGCCAGATCCTAATTGGTATGTTGAAATTTATGTTCCTTTTGATGGCATAGAAGGCCCTTCTTGCCTTGTCTCTCAGATCGTTCACAGCTTTGTGGAAGTTACCTGTGGTGCTGATGTTTAGGCCGAGGTATGTATAGTTTTTTGTGTGCTCTAGGGCAACGGTGTCTAGATGGAATTTGTGGTCCTGGTGACTGGACCTTTTTTGGAACACCATTATTTTGGTCTTACTGAGATTTACTGTCAGGGCCCAGGTCTGACAGAATCTGTGCAGAAGATCTAGGTGCTGCTGTAGGCCCTCCTTGGTTGGTGACAGAAGCACCAGATCATCAGCAAACAGTAGACATTTGACTTCGGATTCTAGTAGGGTGAGACCGGGTGCTGCAGACTGTTCTAGTGCCCGCGCCAATTCGTTGATATATATGTTGAAGAGGGTGGGGCTTAAGCTGCATCCCTGTCTCACCCCACGACCCTGTGTGAAGAAATGTGTGTGTTTTTTGCCAATTTTAACCGCACACTTGTTGTTTGTGTACATGGATTTTATAATGTCGTATGTTTTACCCCCAACACCACTTTCCATCAATTTGTATAGCAGACCCTCATGCCAAATTGAGTCGAAGGCTTTTTTGAAATCAACAAAGCATGAGAAGACTTTGCCTTTGTTTTGGTTTGTTTGGTTGTCAATTAGGGTGTGTAGGGTGAATACATGGTCTGTTGTACGGTAATTTGGTAAAAAGCCAATTTGACATTTGCTCAGTACATTGTTTTCATTGAGGAAATGTACGAGTCTGCTGTTAATGATAATGCAGAGTATTTTCCCAAGGTTACTGTTGACGCATATTCCACGGTAGTTATTGGGGTCAAATTTGTCTCCACTTTTGTGGATTGGGGTGATCAGTCCTTGGTTCCAAATATTGGGGAAGATGCCAGAGCTAAGGACGATGTTAAAGAGTTTTAGTATAGCCAATTGGAATTTGTTGTCTGTATATTTGATCATTTCATTAAGGATTTCATTTCATCTCTCTCTCTCTCTCTCCTCTCGTCCCTCTATCGTTCCAGTGCTTTACACTGCACTTACACTGACTATTATTGCCCTGCCAGAAGTATTTGGGTTGACATTTTAGTTAAAAGGGAGCTTACTGTGCAAGTATGTATTGTTATTTGAACTGTATTGAGGTGGGGTGTACTAATGGGGTGTACTAATGGGGTGTACTACTGGAAGGACCCCCCCCCCCCCCACATTCAGACCCTCTGCACTCCTCCACTGGAAGGACCCCCCCCCCCCCCCCCACATTCATACCCTCTGCTATCCTCCACTGGAAGGACCCCCCCCCCACATTCATACCCTCTGCACTCCTCCACTGGAAGGACCCCCCCCCCACATTCATACCCTCTGCACTCCTCCACTGGAAGGACCCCCCCCCACATTCATACCCTCTGCTATCCTCCACTGGAAGGACCCCCCCCCCCCACATTCATACCCTCTGCACTCCTCCACTGGAAGGACCCCCCCCCCCCCACATTCATACCCTCTGCAATCCTCCACTGGAAGGACCCCCCCCCCCCCACATTCATACCCTCTGCACTCCTCCACTGGAAGGACCCCCCCCCCCCCCCCACACATTCATACCCTCTGCACTCCTCCACTGGAAGGACCCCCCCCCCCCCACACACACATTCATACCCTCTGCAATCCTCCACTGGAAGGACCCCCCCCCCCACATTCATACCCTCTGCACTCCTCCACTGGAAGGACCCCCCCCCCCCACATTCATACCCTCTGCACTCCTCCACTGGAAGGACCCCCCCCCCCCCCACATTCATACCCTCTGCACTCCTCCACTGGAAGGACCCCCCCCCCCCACATTCATACCCTCTGCACTCCTCCACTGGAAGGACCCCCCCCCACATTCATACCCTCTGCACTCCTCCACTGGAAGGACCCCCCCCCCCCCACATTCATACCCTCTGCACTCCTCCACTGGAAGGACCCCCCCCCCCCCCACATTCATACCCTCTGCACTCCTCCACTGGAAGGACCCCCCCCCCCCCCCACATTCATACCCTCTGCACTCCTCCACTGGAAGGACCCCCCCCCCCCCCCCACATTCATACCCTCTGCACTCCTCCACTGGACACTGGAAGGACCCCCCCCACACATTCATACCCTCTGCACTCCTCCACTGGAAGGACCCCCCCCCCCCACATTCATACCCTCTGCACTCCTCCACTGGAAGGACCCCCCCCCCCCCCACATTCATACCCTCTGCAATCCTCCACTGGAAGGACCCCCCCCCCCCACATTCATACCCTCTGCACTCCTCCACTGGAAGGACCCCCCCCCCCCCCCCACATTCATACCCTCTGCACTCCTCCACTGGAAGGACCCCCCCCCCCCCCCCACATTCATACCCTCTGCTATCCTCCACTGGAAGGACCCCCCCCCCCACATTCATACCCTCTGCACTCCTCCACTGGAAGGACCCCCCCCCCCACATTCATACCCTCTGCACTCCTCCACTGGAAGGACCCCGCCCCCCCCCCCCCACACACATTCATACCCTCTGCACTCCTCCACTGGAAGGACCCCCCCCCCCACATTCATACCCTCTGCACTCCTCCACTGGAAGGACCCCGCCCCCCCCCCCCCACACACATTCATACCCTCTGCAATCCTCCACTGGAAGGACCCCCCCCCCCCCCCCACATTCATACCCTCTGCAATCCTCCACTGGAAGGACCCCCCCCCCCCCCCACATTCATACCCTCTGCACTCCTCCACTGGAAGGACCCCGCCCCCCCCCCCCCACACACATTCATACCCTCTGCAATCCTCCACTGGAAGGACCCCCCCCCCCCCACATTCATACCCTCTGCACTCCTCCACTGGAAGGACCCCCCACCCCCCCACATTCATACCCTCTGCACTCCTCCACTGGAAGGACCCCCCACCCCCCCACATTCATACCCTCTGCAATCCTCCACTGGAAGGACCCCCCCCCCCCCCACATTCATACCCTCTGCACTCCTCCACTGGAAGGACCCCCCCCCCCCACACATTCATACCCTCTGCACTCCTCCACTGGAAGGACCCCCCCCCCCCCCCCACACACATTCATACCCTCTGCACTCCTCCACTGGAAGGACCCCCCCCCCACATTCATACCCTCTGCACTCCTCCACTGGAAGGACCCCCCCCCCCCCCCACACATTCATACCCTCTGCACTCCTCCACTGGAAGGACCCCCCCCCCCCCACACACACATTCATACCCTCTGCAATCCTCCACTGGAAGGACCCCCCCCCACATTCATACCCTCTGCACTCCTCCACTGGAAGGACCCCCCCCCCCCCACATTCATACCCTCTGCACTCCTCCACTGGAAGGACCCCCCCCCCCCCCACATTCATACCCTCTGCACTCCTCCACTGGAAGGACCCCCCCCCCCACATTCATACCCTCTGCACTCCTCCACTGGAAGGACCCCCCCCCCCCCCACATTCATACCCTCTGCACTCCTCCACTGGAAGGACCCCCCACATTCATACCCTCTGCACTCCTCCACTGGAAGGACCCCCCCCCCCCCCACATTCATACCCTCTGCACTCCTCCACTGGAAGGACCCCCCCCCCCCCCCCACATTCATACCCTCTGCACTCCTCCACTGGACACTGGAAGGACCCCCCCCACACATTCATACCCTCTGCACTCCTCCACTGGAAGGACCCCCCCACACATTCATACCCTCTGCACTCCTCCACTGGAAGGACCCCCCCCCCCACATTCATACCCTCTGCACTCCTCCACTGGAAGGACCCCCCCCCCCCCCCCACATTCATACCCTCTGCAATCCTCCACTGGAAGGACCCCCCCCCCCCACATTCATACCCTCTGCACTCCTCCACTGGAAGGACCCCCCCCCACATTCATACCCTCTGCTATCCTCCACTGGAAGGACCCCCCCCCCCCACATTCATACCCTCTGCACTCCTCCACTGGAAGGACCCCCCCCCCCCCCCACACATTCATACCCTCTGCACTCCTCCACTGGAAGGACCCCCCCCCCCCCCCCCACACACATTCATACCCTCTGCACTCCTCCACTGGAAGGACCCCCCCCCCACATTCATACCCTCTGCACTCCTCCACTGGAAGGACCCCGCCCCCCCCCCCCACACACATTCATACCCTCTGCAATCCTCCACTGGAAGGACCCCCCCCCCCCACACATTCATACCCTCTGCACTCCTCCACTGGAAGGACCCCCCCCCCCCCACATTCATACCCTCTGCACTCCTCCACTGGAAGGACCCCCCCCCCACATTCATACCCTCTGCTATCCTCCACTGGAAGGACCCCCCCCCCCCACATTCATACCCTCTGCACTCCTCCACTGGAAGGACCCCCCCCCCCCCCCCCCACACATTCATACCCTCTGCACTCCTCCACTGGAAGGACCCCCCCCCCCCCCCCCCCCCCCACACACATTCATACCCTCTGCACTCCTCCACTGGAAGGACCCCCCCCCCCCCACATTCATACCCTCTGCACTCCTCCACTGGAAGGACCCCCCACATTCATACCCTCTGCACTCCTCCACTGGAAGGACCCCCCCCCCCCCACATTCATACCCTCTGCACTCCTCCACTGGAAGGACCCCCCCCCCCCCCCACATTCATACCCTCTGCACTCCTCCACTGGAAGGACCCCCCCCCCCCCCCACATTCATACCCTCTGCACTCCTCCACTGGACACTGGAAGGACCCCCCCCACACATTCATACCCTCTGCACTCCTCCACTGGAAGGACCCCCCCCCCCCACATTCATACCCTCTGCACTCCTCCACTGGAAGGACCCCCCCCCCCCCCACATTCATACCCTCTGCAATCCTCCACTGGAAGGACCCCCCCCCCCCACATTCATACCCTCTGCACTCCTCCACTGGAAGGACCCCCCCCCCCCCCCCACATTCATACCCTCTGCACTCCTCCACTGGAAGGACCCCCCCCCCCCCACATTCATACCCTCTGCTATCCTCCACTGGAAGGACCCCCCCCCCCACATTCATACCCTCTGCACTCCTCCACTGGAAGGACCCCCCCCCCCACATTCATACCCTCTGCACTCCTCCACTGGAAGGACCCCGCCCCCCCCCCCCCCACACACATTCATACCCTCTGCACTCCTCCACTGGAAGGACCCCCCCCCCCACATTCATACCCTCTGCACTCCTCCACTGGAAGGACCCCGCCCCCCCCCCCCCCCACACACATTCATACCCTCTGCAATCCTCCACTGGAAGGACCCCCCCCCCCCCCCACATTCATACCCTCTGCAATCCTCCACTGGAAGGACCCCCCCCCCCCCACATTCATACCCTCTGCACTCCTCCACTGGAAGGACCCCGCCCCCCCCCCCCCACACACATTCATACCCTCTGCAATCCTCCACTGGAAGGACCCCCCCCCCCCACATTCATACCCTCTGCACTCCTCCACTGGAAGGACCCCCCACCCCCCCACATTCATACCCTCTGCACTCCTCCACTGGAAGGACCCCCCACCCCCCCACATTCATACCCTCTGCAATCCTCCACTGGAAGGACCCCCCCCCCCCCCACATTCATACCCTCTGCACTCCTCCACTGGAAGGACCCCCCCCCCACATTCATACCCTCTGCACTCCTCCACTGGAAGGACCCCCCCCCCCCCACATTCATACCCTCTGCACTCCTCCACTGGAAGGACCCCCCACATTCATACCCTCTGCACTCCTCCACTGGAAGGACCCCCCCCCCCCCCCACATTCATACCCTCTGCACTCCTCCACTGGAAGGACCCCCCCCCCCCCCCCCCCACATTCATACCCTCTGCACTCCTCCACTGGACACTGGAAGGACCCCCCCCACACATTCATACCCTCTGCACTCCTCCACTGGAAGGACCCCCCCACACATTCATACCCTCTGCACTCCTCCACTGGAAGGACCCCCCCCCCCACATTCATACCCTCTGCACTCCTCCACTGGAAGGACCCCCCCCCCCCCACATTCATACCCTCTGCAATCCTCCACTGGAAGGACCCCCCCCCCCCACATTCATACCCTCTGCACTCCTCCACTGGAAGGACCCCCCCCCCCCCCCCCACATTCATACCCTCTGCACTCCTCCACTGGAAGGACCCCCCCCCCCACATTCATACCCTCTGCTATCCTCCACTGGAAGGACCCCCCCCCCCCACATTCATACCCTCTGCACTCCTCCACTGGAAGGACCCCCCCCCCCCCCCACACATTCATACCCTCTGCACTCCTCCACTGGAAGGACCCCCCCCCCCCCCACACACATTCATACCCTCTGCACTCCTCCACTGGAAGGACCCCCCCCCACATTCATACCCTCTGCACTCCTCCACTGGAAGGACCCCGCCCCCCCCCCCCCACACACATTCATACCCTCTGCAATCCTCCACTGGAAGGACCCCCCCCCCCCCCACATTCATACCCTCTGCACTCCTCCACTGGAAGGACCCCCCCCCCCCACATTCATACCCTCTGCACTCCTCCACTGGAAGGACCCCCCCCCCCCCCCACATTCATACCCTCTGCACTCCTCCACTGGAAGGACCCCCCCCCCACATTCATACCCTCTGCTATCCTCCACTGGAAGGACCCCCCCCCCCACATTCATACCCTCTGCACTCCTCCACTGGAAGGACCCCCCCCCCCCCCCCCCCACACATTCATACCCTCTGCACTCCTCCACTGGAAGGACCCCCCCCCCCACATTCATACCCTCTGCACTCCTCCACTGGAAGGACCCCGCCCCCCCCCCCCCCACACACATTCATACCCTCTGCAATCCTCCACTGGAAGGACCCCCCCCCCCCCCCACATTCATACCCTCTGCACTCCTCCACTGGAAGGACCCCCCCCCCCACATTCATACCCTCTGCACTCCTCCACTGGAAGGACCCCGCCCCCCCCCCCCCACACACATTCATACCCTCTGCAATCCTCCACTGGAAGGACCCCCCCCCCCCCCCCACATTCATACCCTCTGCAATCCTCCACTGGAAGGACCCCCCCCCCCCCACATTCATACCCTCTGCACTCCTCCACTGGAAGGACACCGCCCCCCCCCCCACACACATTCATACCCTCTGCAATCCTCCACTGGAAGGACCCCCCCCCCCCACATTCATACCCTCTGCACTCCTCCACTGGAAGGACCCCCCACCCCCCCACATTCATACCCTCTGCACTCCTCCACTGGAAGGACCCCCCCCCCCACACATTCATACCCTCTGCACTCCTCCACTGGAAGGACCCCCCCCCCCCCCCCCACACACATTCATACCCTCTGCACTCCTCCACTGGAAGGACCCCGCCCCCCCCCCCCCACACACATTCATACCCTCTGCAATCCTCCACTGGAAGTACCCCCCCCCCCCCCCACATTCATACCCTCTGCACTCCTCCACTGGAAGGACCCCCCCCCACATTCATACCCTCTGCACTCCTCCACTGGAAGGACCCCGCCCCCCCCCCCCCACACACATTCATACCCTCTGCAATCCTCCACTGGAAGGACCCCCCCCCCCCCCACATTCATACCCTCTGCACTCCTCCACTGGAAGGACCCCGCCTCCCCCCCCCCACACACATTCATACCCTCTGCAATCCTCCACTGGAAGGACCCCCCCCCCCCCCCCCACATTCATAGCCTCTGCACTCCTCCACTGGAAGGACCCCCCACCCCCCCACATTCATACCCTCTGCACTCCTCCACTGGAAGGACCCCCCCCCCCCCACATTCATACCCTCTGCACTCCTCCACTGGAAGGACCCCCCCCACATTCATACCCTCTGCTATCCTCCACTGGAAGGACCCCCCCCCCCACATTCATACCCTCTGCACTCCTCCACTGGAAGGACCCCCCACCCCCCCACATTCATACCCTCTGCACTCCTCCACTGGAAGGACCCCCCCCCCCCACATTCATACCCTCTGCACTCCTCCACTGGAAGGACCCCCCCCCACATTCATACCCTCTGCACTCCTCCACTGGAAGGACCCCCCCCCCCCCCCCCACATTCATACCCTCTGCAATCCTGCACTGGAAGGACCCCCCCCCCCCCACATTCATACCCTCTGCACTCCTCCACTGGAAGGACCCCCCCCCCCACATTCATACCCTCTGCACTCCTCCACTGGAAGGACCCCCCCCCCCCCCACACACACATTCATACCCTCTGCACTCCTCCACTGGAAGGACCTCCCCCCCCCCCCCCACATTCATACCCTCTGCACTCCTCCACTGGAAGGACCCCCCACCCCCCCACATTCATACCCTCTGCACTCCTCCACTGGAAGGACCCCCCCCCCCCACACATTCATACCCTCTGCACTCCTCCACTGGAAGGACCCCCCCCCCCCACATTCATACCCTCTGCACTCCTCCACTGGAAGGACCCCCCCCCCCCCCCACATTCATACCCTCTGCACTCCTCCACTGGAAGGACCCCCCCCACATTCATACCCTCTGCTATCCTCCACTGGAAGGACCCCCCCCCCCACATTCATACCCTCTGCACTCCTCCACTGGAAGGACCCCCCCCCCCCCCACATTCATACCCTCTGCAATCCTCCACTGGAAGGACCCCCCCCCCACCCCACATTCATACCCTCTGCACTCCTCCACTGGAAGGACCCCCCCCCCCCCCACATTCATACCCTCTGCACTCCTCCACTGGAAGGACCCCGCCCCCCCCCCCCACACACATTCATACCCTCTGCAATCCTCCACTGGAAGGACCCCGCCCCCCCCCCCCCCCCCCACATTCATACCCTCTGCACTCCTCCACTGGAAGGACCCCCCCCCCACATTCATACCCTCTGCTATCCTCCACTGGAAGGACCCCCCCCCCCACATTCATACCCTCTGCACTCCTCCACTGGAAGGACCCCCCCCCCCCCCACATTCATACCCTCTGCAATCCTCCACTGGAAGGACCCCCCCCCCCACATTCATACCCTCTGCACTCCTCCACTGGAAGGACCCCCCCCCCCCCACATTCATACCCTCTGCACTCCTCCACTGGAAGGACCCCCCCCCCCCCCCACATTCATACCCTCTGCTATCCTCCACTGGAAGGACCCCCCCCCCCACATTCATACCCTCTGCACTCCTCCACTGGAAGGACCCCCCACCCCCCCACATTCATACCCTCTGCACTCCTCCACTGGAAGGACCCCCCCCCCCCACATTCATACCCTCTGCACTCCTCCACTGGAAGGACCCCCCCCCACATTCATACCCTCTGCACTCCTCCACTGGAAGGACCCCCCCCCCCCCCACATTCATACCCTCTGCTATCCTCCACTGGAAGGACCCCCCCCCACATTCATACCCTCTGCACTCCTCCACTGGAAGGACCCCCCCCCCCCCCACATTCATACCCTCTGCACTCCTCCACTGGAAGGACCCCCCCCCCCCACACACACATTCATACCCTCTGCAATCCTCCACTGGAAGGACCCCCCCCCCCCCCCCCCACATTCATACCCTCTGCACTCCTCCACTGGAAGGACCCCCCCCCCCACACACACATTCATACCCTCTGCAATCCTCCACTGGAAGGACCCCCCCCCCCCACATTCATACCCTCTGCACTCCTCCACTGGAAGGACCCCCCCCCCCCCCCACATTCATACCCTCTGCACTCCTCCACTGGAAGGACCCCCCCCCCCACATTCATACCCTCTGCACTCCTCCACTGGAAGGACCCCCCCCCCCCCCACATTCATACCCTCTGCACTCCTCCACTGGAAGGACCCCCCCCCCCCCCCCACATTCATACCCTCTGCACTCCTCCACTGGAAGGACCCCCCCCCCCACATTCATACCCTCTGCACTCCTCCACTGGAAGGACCCCCCCCCCCACATTCATACCCTCTGCACTCCTCCACTGGAAGGACCCCCCCCCCCCGACATTCATACCCTCTGCAATCCTGCACTGGAAGGACCCCCCCCCCCCCCCACATTCATACCCTCTGCACTCCTCCACTGGAAGGACCCCCCCCCCCACATTCATACCCTCTGCACTCCTCCACTGGAAGGACCCCCCCCCCCCCACACACACACATTCATACCCTCTGCAATCCTCCACTGGAAGGACCCCCCCCCCCCCCACATTCATACCCTCTGCACTCCTCCACTGGAAGGACCCCCCACCCCCCCACATTCATACCCTCTGCACTCCTCCACTGGAAGGACCCCCCCCCCCCCACATTCATACCCTCTGCACTCCTCCACTGGAAGGACCCCCCCCCCCCCCACATTCATACCCTCTGCACTCCTCCACTGGAAGGACCTCCCCCCCCCCCCACATTCATACCCTCTGCACTCCTCCACTGGAAGGACCCCCCCCCACACACATTCATACCCTCTGCACTCCTCCACTGGAAGGACCCCCCCCCCCCCACATTCATACCCTCTGCACTCCTCCACTGGAAGGACCTCCCCCCCCCCCCCCACATTCATACCCTCTGCACTCCTCCACTGGAAGGACCCCCCCCCCACACACATTCATACCCTCTGCACTCCTCCACTGGAAGGACCCCCCCCCCCCACATTCATACCCTCTGCACTCCTCCACTGGAAGGACCCCCCCCCCCCCCCCCACATTCATACCCTCTGCTATCCTCCACTGGAAGGACCCCCCCCCCACATTCATACCCTCTGCACTCCTCCACTGGAAGGACCTCCCCCCCCCCCCCCACATTCATACCCTCTGCACTCCTCCACTGGAAGGACCCCCCCCCACACACATTCATACCCTCTGCAATCCTCCACTGGAAGGACCCCCCCCCCACATTCATACCCTCTGCACTCCTCCACTGGAAGGACCCCCTCCCCCCCCACATTCATACCCTCTGCACTCCTCCACTGGAAGGACCCCCCCCCCCCCCACATTCATACCCTCTGCTATCCTCCACTGGAAGGACCCCCCCCCCCCACATTCATACCCTCTGCACTCCTCCACTGGAAGGACCCCCCACCCCCCCACATTCATACCCTCTGCACTCCTCCACTGGAAGGACCCCCCCCCCCACATTCATACCCTCTGCACTCCTCCACTGGAAGGACCCCCCCCCCCCACATTCATACCCTCTGCACTCCTCCACTGGAAGGACCTCCCCCCCCCCCCCCCACATTCATACCCTCTGCACTCCTCCACTGGAAGGACCCCCCCCCCACACACATTCATACCCTCTGCACTCCTCCACTGGAAGGACCCCCCCCCCCACATTCATACCCTCTGCACTCCTCCACTGGAAGGACCCCCCCCCCCCCCCACATTCATACCCTCTGCACTCCTCCACTGGAAGGACCCCCCCCCCACACACATTCATACCCTCTGCACTCCTCCACTGGAAGGACCCCCCCCCCCCCACATTCATACCCTCTGCACTCCTCCACTGGAAGGACCCCCCCCCCCCCCACATTCATACCCTCTGCTATCCTCCACTGGAAGGACCCCCCCCCCCACATTCATACCCTCTGCACTCCTCCACTGGAAGGACCTCCCCCCCCCCCCCCACATTCATACCCTCTGCACTCCTCCACTGGAAGGACCCCCCCCCCACACACATTCATACCCTCTGCAATCCTCCACTGGAAGGACCCCCCCCCCACATTCATACCCTCTGCACTCCTCCACTGGAAGGACCCCCCCCCCCCACATTCATACCCTCTGCACTCCTCCACTGGAAGGACCCCCCCCCCCCCCACATTCATACCCTCTGCTATCCTCCACTGGAAGGACCCCCCCCCCCACATTCATACCCTCTGCACTCCTCCACTGGAAGGACCCCCCCCCCCCACATTCATACCCTCTGCACTCCTCCACTGGAAGGACCCCCCCCCCCCACATTCATACCCTCTGCACTCCTCCACTGGAAGGACCCCCCCCCCCCCCCCACACACATTCATACCCTCTGCAATCCTCCACTGGAAGGACCCCCCCCCCCCCCACATTCATACCCTCTGCACTCCTCCACTGGAAGGACCCCCCCCACATTCATACCCTCTGCACTCCTCCACTGGAAGGACCCCCACCCCCCCCCACATTCATACCCTCTGCACTCCTCCACTGGAAGGACCCCCCCCACATTCATACCCTCTGCACTCCTCCACTGGAAGGACCCCCCCCCACATTCATACCCTCTGCACTCCTCCACTGGAAGGACCCCCCCCCCCACATTCATACCCTCTGCACTCCTCCACTGGAAGGACCCCCCCCCCCCCCACATTCATACCCTCTGCTATCCTCCACTGGAAGGACCCCCCCCCCCACATTCATACCCTCTGCACTCCTCCACTGGAAGGACCCCCCCCCCCACATTCATACCCTCTGCACTCCTCCACTGGAAGGACCCCCCCCCCCCCACATTCATACCCTCTGCTATCCTCCACTGGAAGGACCCCCCCCCCCACATTCATACCCTCTGCACTCCTCCACTGGAAGGACCCCCCCCCCCCACATTCATACCCTCTGCAATCCTCCACTGGAAGGACCCCCCCCCCCCCACATTCATACCCTCTGCACTCCTCCACTGGAAGGACCCCCCCCCCCCCCCACATTCATACCCTCTGCACTCCTCCAATGGAAGGACCCCCCCCCACATTCATACCCTCTGCACTCCTCCACTGGAAGGACCCCCCCCCCACATTCATACCCTCTGCACTCCTCCACTGGAAGGACCTCCCCACCCCCCCACATTCATACCCTCTGCACTCCTCCACTGGAAGGACCCCCCCCACACATTCATACCCTCTGCACTCCTCCACTGGAAGGACCCCCCCCCCCCACATTCATACCCTCTGCACTCCTCCACTGGAAGGACCCCCCCCCCACATTCATACCCTCTGCACTCCTCCACTGGAAGGACCCCCCCCCCCCCCACATTCATACCCTCTGCACTCCTCCACTGGAAGGACCCCCCCCCCCCACATTCATACCCTCTGCACTCCTCCACTGGAAGGACCCCCCCCCCCCCCCCACATTCATACCCTCTGCACTCCTCCACTGGAAGGACCCCCCCCCCCCCCACACATTCATACCCTCTGCACTCCTCCACTGGAAGGACCCCCCCCCCCCCCCCACATTCATACCCTCTGCACTCCTCCACTGGAAGGACCCCCCCCCCCACATTCATACCCTCTGCACTCCTCCACTGGAAGGACCCCCCCCCCCCACATTCATACCCTCTGCACTCCTCCACTGGAAGGACCCCCCCCCCCCCCCCACATTCATACCCTCTGCACTCCTCCACTGGAAGGACCCCCCCCCCCCCCCACATTCATACCCTCTGCACTCCTCCACTGGAAGGACCCCCCCCCCCCCACATTCATACCCTCTGCTATCCTCCACTGGAAGGACCCCCCCCCCCACATTCATACCCTCTGCACTCCTCCACTGGAAGGACCCCCCCCCCCCCCCCCCACATTCATACCCTCTGCAATCCTCCACTGGAAGGACCCCCCCCCCCCCACATTCATACCCTCTGCACTCCTCCACTGGAAGGACCCCCCCCACATTCATACCCTCTGCACTCCTCCACTGGAAGGACCCCCCCCCACATTCATACCCTCTGCACTCCTCCACTGGAAGGACCCCCCCCCCCACATTCATACCCTCTGCACTCCTCCACTGGAAGGACCCCCCCCCCCCCCCCCCACATTCATACCCTCTGCTATCCTCCACTGGAAGGACCCCCCCCCCCACATTCATACCCTCTGCACTCCTCCACTGGAAGGACCCCCCCCCCCCACATTCATACCCTCTGCACTCCTCCACTGGAAGGACCCCCCCCCCCCCCACATTCATACCCTCTGCTATCCTCCACTGGAAGGACCCCCCCCCCCACATTCATACCCTCTGCACTCCTCCACTGGAAGGACCCCCCCCCCCCCCCCCCCACATTCATACCCTCTGCAATCCTCCACTGGAAGGACCCCCCCCACATTCATACCCTCTGCACTCCTCCACTGGAAGGACCCCCCCCCCCCCACATTCATACCCTCTGCACTCCTCCACTGGAAGGACCCCCCCCACATTCATACCCTCTGCACTCCTCCACTGGAAGGACCCCCCCCCCACATTCATACCCTCTGCACTCCTCCACTGGAAGGACCTCCCCCCCCCCACATTCATACCCTCTGCACTCCTCCACTGGAAGGACCCCCCCCACACATTCATACCCTCTGCACTCCTCCACTGGAAGGACCCCCCCCCCCCACATTCATACCCTCTGCACTCCTCCACTGGAAGGACCCCCCCCCCACATTCATACCCTCTGCACTCCTCCACTGGAAGGACCCCCCCCCCCCCCCCACATTCATACCCTCTGCACTCCTCCACTGGAAGGACCCCCCCCACATTCATACCCTCTGCACTCCTCCACTGGAAGGACCCCCCCCCACATTCATACCCTCTGCACTCCTCCACTGGAAGGACCCCCCCCCCCACATTCATACCCTCTGCACTCCTCCACTGGAAGGACCCCCCCCCCCACATTCATACCCTCTGCACTCCTCCACTGGAAGGACCCCCCCCCCCCCCCACATTCATACCCTCTGCTATCCTCCACTGGAAGGACCCCCCCCCCCACATTCATACCCTCTGCACTCCTCCACTGGAAGGACCCCCCCCCCCCCCCCACATTCATACCCTCTGCAATCCTCCACTGGAAGGACCCCCCCCCCCCACATTCATACCCTCTGCACTCCTCCACTGGAAGGACCCCCCCCCCCCACATTCATACCCTCTGCACTCCTCCACTGGAAGGACCTCCCCCCCCCCCACATTCATACCCTCTGCACTCCTCCACTGGAAGGACCCCCCCCACACATTCATACCCTCTGCACTCCTCCACTGGAAGGACCCCCCCCCTCACATTCATACCCTCTGCACTCCTCCACTGGAAGGACCCCCCCCCCCACATTCATACCCTCTGCACTCCTCCACTGGAAGGACCCCCCCCCCCCCCCACATTCATACCCTCTGCACTCCTCCACTGGAAGGACCCCCCCCCACATTCATACCCTCTGCACTCCTCCACTGGAAGGACCCCCCCCCCCCCCCACATTCATACCCTCTGCTATCCTCCACTGGAAGGACCCCCCCCCACATTCATACCCTCTGCACTCCTCCACTGGAAGGACCCCCCCCCCCCCCCCACATTCATACCCTCTGCAATCCTCCACTGGAAGGACCCCCCCCCCCCCACATTCATACCCTCTGCACTCCTCCACTGGAAGGACCCCCCCCCCCACACACACATTCATACCCTCTGCAATCCTCCACTGGAAGGACCCCCCCCCCCCCACATTCATACCCTCTGCACTCCTCCACTGGAAGGACCCCCCACCCCCCCACATTCATACCCTCTGCACTCCTCCACTGGAAGGACCCCCCCCCCCACATTCATACCCTCTGCACTCCTCCACTGGAAGGACCCCCCCCCCACATTCATACCCTCTGCACTCCTCCACTGGAAGGACCCCCCCCCCCCCACACATACATTCATACCCTCTGCAATCCTCCACTGGAAGGACCCCCCCCCCCCACATTCATACCCTCTGCACTCCTCCACTGGAAGGACCCCCCACCCCCCCACATTCATACCCTCTGCACTCCTCCACTGGAAGGACCCCCCCACCCCCCCACATTCATACCCTCTGCACTCCTCCACTGGAAGGACCCCCCCCCCCCCACATTCATACCCTCTGCACTCCTCCACTGGAAGGACCCCCCTCCCCCACATTCATACCCTCTGCAATCCTCCACTGGAAGGAACCCCCCCCCCACATTCATACCCTCTGCACTCCTCCACTGGAAGGACCCCCCCCCCCCCCACATTCATACCCTCTGCACTCCTCCACTGGAAGGACCCCCCCCCCCCACATTCATACCCTCTGCACTCCTCCACTGGAAGGACCCCCCCCCCCCCACATTCATACCCTCTGCACTCCTCCACTGGAAGGACCCCCCCCCCCCCACATTCATACCCTCTGCACTCCTCCACTGGAAGGACCCCCCCCCCCCCCCACATTCATACCCTCTGCACTCCTCCACTGGAAGGACCCCCCCCCCCACATTCATACCCTCTGCACTCCTCCACTGGAAGGACCCCCCCCCCCCCCCCACATTCATACCCTCTGCACTCCTCCACTGGAAGGACCCCCCCCCCCCACATTCATACCCTCTGCACTCCTCCACTGGAAGGACCCCCCCCCCCCCCCCACATTCATACCCTCTGCACTCCTCCACTGGAAGGACCCCCCCCCCCCCACATTCATACCCTCTGCACTCCTCCACTGGAAGGACCCCCCCCCCCCACATTCATACCCTCTGCACTCCTCCACTGGAAGGACCCCCCCCCCCACATTCATACCCTCTGCACTCCTCCACTGGAAGGACCCCCCCCCCCCCCCACATTCATACCCTCTGCACTCCTCCACTGGAAGGACCCCCCCCCCCCCCACATTCATACCCTCTGCACTCCTCCACTGGAAGGACCCCCCCCCCCCCACATTCATACCCTCTGCACTCCTCCACTGGAAGGACCCCCCCCCCCCCCCCCACATTCATACCCTCTGCACTCCTCCACTGGAAGGACCCCCCCCACATTCATACCCTCTGCTATCCTCCACTGGAAGGACCCCCCCCCCCACATTCATACCCTCTGCACTCCTCCACTGGAAGGACCCCCCCCCCCCCCCCACATTCATACCCTCTGCTACTCCTCCACTGGAAGGACCCCCCCCCCCCCCACATTCATACCCTCTGCACTCCTCCACTGGAAGGACCCCCCCCCCCACATTCATACCCTCTGCAATCCTCCACTGGAAGGACCCCCCCCCCCACATTCATACCCTCTGCACTCCTCCACTGGAAGGACCCCCCCCCCCCACATTCATACCCTCTGCACTCCTCCACTGGAAGGACCCCCCCCCCCCCCCACATTCATACCCTCTGCACTCCTCCACTGGAAGGACCCCCCCCCCCACATTCATACCCTCTGCACTCCTCCACTGGAAGGACCCCCCCCCCCCCCCACATTCATACCCTCTGCACTCCTCCACTGGAAGGACCCCCCCCCCCCCCACATTCATACCCTCTGCACTCCTCCACTGGAAGGACCCCCCCCCCCACATTCATACCCTCTGCACTCCTCCACTGGAAGGACCCCCCCCCCCCCACATTCATACCCTCTGCACTCCTCCACTGGAAGGACCCCCCCCCCCCCCCCACATTCATACCCTCTGCACTCCTCCACTGGAAGGACCCCCCCCCCCCCCCACATTCATACCCTCTGCACTCCTCCACTGGAAGGACCCCCCCCCCCCCACATTCATACCCTCTGCACTCCTCCACTGGAAGGACCCCCCCCCCCCACATTCATACCCTCTGCAATCCTCCACTGGAAGGACCCCCCCCCCCCCCCACATTCATACCCTCTGCACTCCTCCACTGGAAGGACCCCCCCCCCCCCCCACATTCATACCCTCTGCACTCCTCCACTGGAAGGACCCCCCCCCCCCCACATTCATACCCTCTGCACTCCTCCACTGGAAGGACCCCCCCCCCCAAAATCATACCCTCTGCACTCCTCCACTGGAAGGACCCCCCCACATTCATACCCTCTGCACTCCTCCACTGGAAGGACCCCCCCCCCCCCCACATTCATACCCTCTGCACTCCTCCACTGGAAGGACCCCCCCCCCCACATTCATACCCTCTGCACTCCTCCACTGGAAGGACCCCCCCCCCCCCCACATTCATACCCTCTGCACTCCTCCACTGGAAGGACCCCCCCCCCCCCCCCACATTCATACCCTCTGCACTCCTCCACTGGAAGGACCCCCCCCCCCCCCACATTCATACCCTCTGCACTCCTCCACTGGAAGGACCCCCCCCCCCCCCACATTCATACCCTCTGCACTCCTCCACTGGAAGGACCCCCCTCCCCCACATTCATACCCTCTGCACTCCTCCACTGGAAGGACCCCCCCCCCACATTCATACCCTCTGCACTCCTCCACTGGAAGGACCCCCCCCCCACATTCATACCCTCTGCTGTCCTCCACTGGAAGGACCCCCCCCCCACATTCATACCCTCTGCACTCCTCCACTGGAAGGACCCCCCCCCCCCACATTCATACCCTCTGCACTCCTCCACTGGAAGGACCCCCCCCCCCACATTCATACCCTCTGCTGTCCTCCACTGGAAGGACCCCCCCCCCCACATTCATACCCTCTGCACTCCTCCACTGGAAGGACCCCCCCCCCCCCCCCCACATTCATACCCTCTGCACTCCTCCACTGGAAGGACCCCCCCCCCCCACATTCATACCCTCTGCACTCCTCCACTGGAAGGACCCCCCCCCCCCCCACATTCATACCCTCTGCACTCCTCCACTGGAAGGACCCCCCCCCCCCCACATTCATACCCTCTGCACTCCTCCACTGGAAGGACCCCCCCCCCCCCACATTCATACCCTCTGCACTCCTCCACTGGAAGGACCCCCCCCCCCCACATTCATACCCTCTGCACTCCTCCACTGGAAGGACTCCCCCCCCCCACATTCATACCCTCTGCACTCCTCCACTGGAAGGACCCCCCCCCCCCCACATTCATACCCTCTGCACTCCTCCACTGGAAGGTATACAGATTACTGCGAATTCTCTGTTGATGACTGGCCTCTTTCATTGCCTCCATGTTAGTCTAACCACTCTTCATTACCTCCCTGTTAGTCTAACCCCTCCTTCATTACCTCCCTGTTGAGTCTAACCCCTCCTCCATTACCTCCATGTTAGTCTAACCCCTCCTTCATTACCTCCCTGTTAGTCTAACCCCTCCTTCATTACCTCCCTGTTAGTCTAACCCCTCCTTCATTACCTCCCTACATGTTAGTCTAACCCCTCCTTCATTACCTCCCTGTTAGTCTAACCCCTCCTCCATTACCTCCCTCCCTGTTAGTCTAACCACTCCTTCATTACCTCCCTGTTAGTCTAACCCCTCCTTCATTACCTCCCTGTTAGTCTAACCCCTCCTTCATTACCTCCCTGTTAGTCTAACCCCTCCTTCATTACCTCCCTGTTAGTCTAACCCCTCCTTCATTACCTCCCTCCCTGTTAGTCTAACCCCTCCTTCATTGCCTCCCTGTTAGTCTAACCCCTCCTTCATTACCTCCCTGTTAGTCTAACCCCTCCTTCATTACTTGCACCTCCACTGTTAGTCTAACCCCTCCTTCATTACCTCCCTGTTAGTCTAACCCCTCCTTCATTACCTCCCTCTGTTAGTCTAACCCCTCCTTCATATACCTCCCTGTTAGTCTGAACCCCTCCTTCATTACCTCCCTGTTAGTCTAACCCCTCATTCATTACCTCCCTGTTAGTCTAACCCCTCCTTCATTACCTCCCTGTTAGTCTAACCCCTCCTTCATTACCTCCCTGTTAGTCTAACCCCTCCTTCATTACCTCCCTGTTAGTCTAACCCCTCCTTCATTACCTCCCTGTTAGTCTAACCCCTCCTTCATTACCTCCCTGTTAGTCCAACCCCTCCTTCATTACCTCCCTGTTAGTCTAACCCCTCCTTCATTACCTCCCTGTTAGTCTAACCCCTCCTTCATTACCTCCCTGTTAGTCTAACCCCTCCTTCATTACCTCCCTGTTAGTCTAACCCCTCCTTCATTACCTCCCTGTTAGTCTAACCCCTCCTTCATTACCTCCCTGTTAGTCCAACCCCTCCTTCATTACCTCCCTGTTAGTCCAACCCCTCCTTCATTACCTCCCTGTTAGTCCAACCCCTCCTTCATTACCTCCCTGTTAGTCCAACCCCTCCTTCATTACCTCCCTGTTAGTCTAACCCCTCCTTCATTACCTCCCTGTTAGTCTAACCCCTCCTCCATTACCTCCCTGTTAGTCTAACCCCTCCTTCATTACCTCCCTGTTAGTCTAACCCCTCCATCATTACCTCCCTGTTAGTCTAACCCCTCCTTCATTACCTCCCTGTTAGTCTAACCCCTCCTTCATTACCTCCCTGTTAGTCTAACCCCTCCTTCATTAACTCCCTGTTAGTCTAACCCCTCCTTCATTACCTCCCTGTTAGTCTAACCCCTCCTTCATTACCTCCCTGTTAGTCTAACCCCTCCTTCATTACCTCCCTGTTAGTCTAACCCCTCATTCATTACCTCCCTGTTAGTCTAACCCCTCCTTCATTACCTCCCTGTTAGTCTAACCCCTCCTTCATTACCTCCCTGTTAGTCTAACCCCTCCTTCTTCATTACCTCCCTGTTAGTCTAACCCCTCCTCCATTACCTCCCTGTTTAGTCTAACCCCTCCTTCATTACCTCCCTCCCTGTTAGTCTAACCCCTCCTTCATTACCTCCCTGTTAGTCTAACCCCTCCTTCATTACCCCCCTGTTTAGTCTAACCCCTCCTTCATTACCTCCCTGTTAGTCCAACCCATCATTCATTACCCCCCTGTTAGTCCAACCCCTCCTTCATGACCTCCCTGTCTAGTCCAACCCCTCCTTCATTACCTCCTTTAACCCCTCATCCATTACCTCCCTGTTAGTCTAACCCCTCCTTCCATTACCTCCATGTTAGTCTAACCCCTCCTTCATTACCTCCCTGTTAGTCTAACCCCTCCTTCATTACCTCCCTGTTAGTCTAACCCCTCCTCCATTACCTCCATGTTAGTCTAACCCCTCCTTCATTACCTCCCTGTTAGTCTAACCCCTCCTTCATTACCTCCCTGTTAGTCTAACCCCTCCTTCATTACCTCCCTACATGTTAGTCTAACCCCTCCTTCATTACCTCCCTGTTAGTCTAACCCCTCCTCCATTACCTCCCTCCCTGTTAGTCTAACCCCTCCTTCATTACCTCCCTGTTAGTCTAACCCCTCCTTCATTACCTCCCTGTTAGTCTAACCCCTCCTTCATTACCTCCCTGTTAGTCTAACCCCTCCTTCATTACCTCCCTGTTAGTCTAACCCCTCCTTCATTACCTCCCTCCCTGTTAGTCTAACCCCTCCTTCATTGCCTCCCTGTTAATCTAACCCCTCCTTCATTACCTCCCTGTTAGTCTAACCCCTCCTTCATTACTTCCCTCCCTGTTAGTCTAACCCCTCCTTCATTACCTCCCTGTTAGTCTAACCCCTCCTTCATTACCTCCCTGTTAGTCTAACCCCTCCTTCATTACCTCCCTGTTAGTCTAACCCCTCCTTCATTACCTCCCTCCCTGTTAGTCTAACCCCTCCTTCATTACCTCCCTGTTAGTCTAACCCCTCCTCCATTACCTCCCTGTTAGTCTAACCCCTCCTTCATTACCTCCCTGTTAGTCTAACCCCTCCTTCATTACCTCCCTGTTAGTCTAACCCCTCCTTCATTACCTCCCTGTTAGTCTAACCCCTCCTTCATTACCTCCCTGTTAGTCTAACCCCTCCTTCATTACCTCCCTGTTAGTCTAACCCCTCCTCCATTACCTCCCTGTTAGTCTAACCCCTCCTTCATTACCTCCTTGTTAGTCTAACCCCTCCTCCATTACCTCCCTGTTAGTCTAACCCCTCCTCCATTACCTCCATGTTAGTCTAACCCCTCCTTCATTAACTCCCTGTTAGTCTAACCCCTCCTCCATTACCTCCCTGTTAGTCTAACCCCTCCTTCATTACCTCCCTGTTAATCTAACCCCTCCTTCATTACCTCCCTGTTAGTCTAACCCCTCCTTCATTACCTCCCTCCCTGTTAGTCTAATCCCTCCTTCATTACCTCCCTGTTAGTCTAACCCCTCCTTCATTACCTCCCTGTTAGTCTAACCCCTCCTTCATTACCTCCCTGTTAGTCTAACCCCTCCTTCATTACCTCCCTCCCTGTTAGTCTAACCCCTCCTTCATTACCTCCCTGTTAGTCTAACCCCTCCTTCATTACCTCCCTGTTAGTCTAACCCCTCCTTCATTACCTCCCTGTTAGTCTAACCCCTCCTTCATTACCTCCCTCCCTGTTAGTCTAACCCCTCCTTCATTACCTCCCTCCCTGTTAGTCTAACCCCTCCTTCATTACCTCCCTCCCTGTTAGTCTAACCCCTCCTTCATTGCCTCCCTGTTAATCTAACCCCTCCTTCATTACCTCCCTGTTAGTCTAACCCCTCCTTCATTACTTCCCTCCCTGTTAGTCTAACCCCTCCTTCATTACCTCCCTGTTAGTCTAACCCCTCCTTCATTACCTCCCTGTTAGTCTAACCCCTCCTTCATAACCTCCCTGTTAGTCTAACCCCTCCTTCATTACCTCCCTCCCTGTTAGTCTAACCCCTCCTTCATTACCTCCCTGTTAGTCTAACCCCTCTTCCATTACCTCCCTGTTAGTCTAACCCCTCCTTCATTACCTCCCTGTTAGTCTAACCCCTCCTTCATTACCTCCATGTTAGTCTAACCCCTCCTTCATTACCTCCCTGTTAGTCTAACCCCTCCTTCATTACCTCCCTGTTAGTCTAACCCCTCCTTCATTACCTCCCTCCCTGTTAGTCTAACCCCTCCTTCATTACCTCCCTGTTAGTCTAACCCCTCCTTCATTACCTCCCTGTTAGTCTAACCCCTCCTTCATTACCTCCCTCCCTGTTAGTCTGACCCCTCCTTCATTACCTCCCTCCCTGTTAGTCTAACCCCTCCTTCATTACCTCCCTGTTAGTCTAACCCCTCCTTCATTACCTCCCTGTTAGTCTAACCCCTCCTTCATAACCTCCCTGTTAGTCTAACCCCTCCTTCATTACCTCCCTCCCTGTTAGTCTAACCCCTCCTTCATTACCTCCCTGTTAGTCTAACCCCTCCTCCATTACCTCCCTGTTAGTCTAACCCCTCCTTCATTACCTCCCTGTTAGTCTAACCCCTCCTTCATTACCTCCATGTTAGTCTAACCCCTCCTTCATTACCTCCCTGTTAGTCTAACCCCTCCTTCATTACCTCCCTGTTAGTCTAACCCCTCCTTCATTACCTCCCTGTTAGTCTAACCCCTCCTCCATTACCTCCCTGTTAGTCTAACCCCTCCTTCATTACCTCCTTGTTAGTCTAACCCCTCCTCCATTACCTCCCTGTTAGTCTAACCCCTCCTCCATTACCTCCATGTTAGTCTAACCCCTCCTTCATTAACTCCCTGTTAGTCTAACCCCTCCTCCATTACCTCCCTGTTAGTCTAACCCCTCCTTCATTACCTCCCTGTTAATCTAACCCCTCCTTCATTACCTCCCTGTTAGTCTAACCCCTCCTTCATTACCTCCCTCCCTGTTAGTCTAACCCCTCCTTCATTACCTCCCTGTTAGTCTAACCCCTCCTTCATTACCTCCCTGTTAGTCTAACCCCTCCTTCATTACCTCCCTGTTAGTCTAACCCCTCCTTCATTACCTCCCTCCCTGTTAGTCTAACCCCTCCTTCATTACCTCCCTGTTAGTCTAACCCCTCCTTCATTACCTCCCTGTTAGTCTAACCCCTCCTTCATTACCTCCCTGTTAGTCTAACCCCTCCTTCATTACCTCCCTCCCTGTTAGTCTAACCCCTCCTTCATTACCTCCCTCCCTGTTAGTCTAACCCCTCCTTCATTACCTCCCTCCCTGTTAGTCTAACCCCTCCTTCATTGCCTCCCTGTTAATCTAACCCCTCCTTCATTACCTCCCTGTTAGTCTAACCCCTCCTTCATTACTTCCCTCCCTGTTAGTCTAACCCCTCCTTCATTACCTCCCTGTTAGTCTAACCCCTCCTTCATTACCTCCCTGTTAGTCTAACCCCTCCTTCATAACCTCCCTGTTAGTCTAACCCCTCCTTCATTACCTCCCTCCCTGTTAGTCTAACCCCTCCTTCATTACCTCCCTGTTAGTCTAACCCCTCTTCCATTACCTCCCTGTTAGTCTAACCCCTCCTTCATTACCTCCCTGTTAGTCTAACCCCTCCTTCATTACCTCCATGTTAGTCTAACCCCTCCTTCATTACCTCCCTGTTAGTCTAACCCCTCCTTCATTACCTCCCTGTTAGTCTAACCCCTCCTTCATTACCTCCCTCCCTGTTAGTCTAACCCCTCCTTCATTACCTCCCTGTTAGTCTAACCCCTCCTTCATTACCTCCCTGTTAGTCTAACCCCTCCTTCATTACCACCCTGTTAGTCTAACCCCTCCTTCATTACCTCCCTGTTAGTCTAACCCCTCCTTCATTACCTCCCTGTTAGTCTAACCCCTCCTTCATTACCTCCCTCCCTGTTAGTCTGACCCCTCCTTCATTACCTCCCTCCCTGTTAGTCTAACCCCTCCTTCATTACCTCCCTGTTAGTCTAACCCCTCCTTCATTACCTCCCTGTTAGTCTAACCCCTCCTTCATAACCTCCCTGTTAGTCTAACCCCTCCTTCATTACCTCCCTCCCTGTTAGTCTAACCCCTCCTTCATTACCTCCCTGTTAGTGTAACCCCTCCTTCATTACCTCCATGTTAGTCTAACCCCTCCTTCATTACCTCCCTGTTAGTCTAACCCCTCCTTCATTACCTCCCTGTTAGTCTAACCCCTCCTTCATTACCTCCCTGTTAGTCTAACCCCTCCTCCATTACCTCCATGTTAGTCTAACCCCTCCTTCATTACCTCCTTGTTAGTCTAACCCCTCCTCCATTACCTCCCTGTTAGTCTAACCCCTCCTCCATTACCTCCATGTTAGTCTAACCCCTCCTTCATTAACTCCCTGTTAGTCTAACCCCTCCTCCATTACCTCCATGTTAGTCTAACCCCTCCTTCATTAACTCCCTGTTAGTCTAACCCCTCCTTCATTACCTCCCTGTTAGTATAACCCCTCCTCCATTACCTCCCTGGTAGTCTAACCCCTCCTTCATTACCTCCCTGCTAGTCTAACCCCTCCTCCATTACCTCCATGTTAGTCAAATCCCTCCTTCATTACCTCCCTGTTAGTCTAACCCCTCCTTCATTACCTCCCTGTTAGTCTAATCCCTCCTTCATTACCTCCCTGTTAGTCTAACCCCTCCTTCATTACCTCCCTGTTAATCTAACCCCTCCTTCATTACCTCCCTGTTAGTCTAACCCCTCCTTCATTACCTCCCTCCCTGTTAGTCTAACCCCTCCTTCATTACCTCCCTGTTAATCTAACCCCTCCTTCATTACCTCCCTGTTAGTCTAACCCCTCCTTCATTACCTCCCTGTTAGTCTAACCCCTCCTTCATAACCTCCCTGTTAGTCTAACCCCTCCTTCATTACCTCCCTCCCTGTTAGTCTAACCCCTCCTTCATTACCTCCCTGTTAGTCTAATCCCTCTTCCATTACCTCCCTGTTAGTCTAACCCCTCCTTCATTACCTCCCTGTTAGTCTAACCCCTCCTTCATTACCTCCCTCCCTGTTAGTCTAACCCCTCCTTCATTACCTCCCTGTTAGTCTAACCCCTCCTTCATTACCTCCCTGTTAGTCTAACCCCTCCTTCATTACCTCCCTGTTAGTCTAACCCCTCCTTCATTACCTCCCTGTTAGTCTAACCCCTCCTTCATTACCTCCCTGTTAGTCTAACCCCTCCTTCATTACCTCCCTCCCTGTTAGTCTAACCCCTCCTTCATTACCTCCCTCCCTGTTAGTCTAACCCCTCCTCCATTACCTCCATGTTAGTCTAACCCCTCCTTCATTACCTCCCTGTTAGTCTAACCCCTCCTTCATTACCTCCCTGTTAGTCTAACCCCTCCTTCATTACCTCCCTCCCTGTTAGTCTAACCCCTCCTTCATTCTCTCCCTGTTAGTCTAACCCCTCCTTCATTACCTCCCTGTTAGTCTAACCCCTCCTTCATTACCTCCCTGTTAGTCTAATCCCTCCTTCATTACCTCCCTGTTAGTCTAACCCCTCCTTCATTACCTCCCTGTTAATCTAACCCCTCCTTCATTACCTCCCTGTTAGTCTAACCCCTCCTTCATTACCTCCCTCCCTGTTAGTCTAACCCCTCCTTCATTACCTCCCTGTTAATCTAACCCCTCCTTCATTACCTCCCTGTTAGTCTAACCCCTCCTTCATTACCTCCCTGTTAGTCTAACCCCTCCTTCATAACCTCCCTGTTAGTCTAACCCCTCCTTCATTACCTCCCTCCCTGTTAGTCTAACCCCTCCTTCATTACCTCCCTGTTAGTCTAACCCCTCTTCCATTACCTCCCTGTTAGTCTAACCCCTCCTTCATTACCTCCCTGTTAGTCTAACCCCTCCTTCATTACCTCCCTCCCTGTTAGTCTAACCCCTCCTTCATTACCTCCCTGTTAGTCTAACCCCTCCTTCATTACCTCCCTGTTAGTCTAACCCCTCCTTCATTACCACCCTGTTAGTCTAACCCCTCCTTCATTACCTCCCTGTTAGTCTAACCCCTCCTTCATTACCTCCCTGTTAGTCTAACCCCTCCTTCATTACCTCCCTCCCTGTTAGTCTAACCCCTCCTTCATTACCTCCCTCCCTGTTAGTCTAACCCCTCCTCCATTACCTCCATGTTAGTCTAACCCCTCCTTCATTACCTCCCTGTTAGTCTAACCCCTCCTTCATTACCTCCCTGTTAGTCTAACCCCTCCTTCATTACCTCCCTCCCTGTTAGTCTAACCCCTCCTTCATTACTCTCCCTGTTAGTCTAACCCCTCCTTCATTACCTCCCTGTTAGTCTAACCCCTCCTTCATTACCTCCCTGTTAGTCTAACCCCTCATGCATTTCCTCCCTGTTAGTCTAACCACTCCTTCATTACCTCCCTGTTAGTCTAACCCCTCCTTCATTACCTCCCTGTTAGTCTAACCACTCCTTCATTACCTCCCTGTTAGTCTAACCCCTCCTTCATTACCTCCATGTTAGTCTAACCCCTCCTCCATTACCTCCATGTTAGTCTAACCCCTCCTTCATTAACTCCCTGTTAGTCTAACCCCTCCTTCATTACCTCCCTGTTAGTATAACCCCTCCTCCATTACCTCCCTGGTAGTCTAACCCCTCCTTCATTACCTCCCTGTTAGTCTAACCCCTCCTCCATTACCTCCATGTTAGTCAAATCCCTCCTTCATTACCTCCCTGTTAGTCTAACCCCTCCTTCATTACCTCCCTGTTAGTCTAATCCCTCCTTCATTACCTCCCTGTTAGTCTAACCCCTCCTTCATTACCTCCCTGTTAATCTAACCCCTCCTTCATTACCTCCCTGTTAGTCTAACCCCTCCTTCATTACCTCCCTCCCTGTTAGTCTAACCCCTCCTTCATTACCTCCCTGTTAATCTAACCCCTCCTTCATTACCTCCCTGTTAGTCTAACCCCTCCTTCATTACCTCCCTGTTAGTCTAACCCCTCCTTCATTACCTCCCTCCCTGTTAGTCGAACCCCTCCTTCATTACCTCCCTGTTAGTCTAACCCCTCTTCCATTACCTCCCTGTTAATCTAACCCCTCCTTCATTACCTCCCTGTTAGTCTAACCCCTCCTTCATTACCTCCCTCCCTGTTAGTCTAACCCCTCCTTCATTACCTCCCTGTTAATCTAACCCCTCCTTCATTACCTCCCTGTTAGTCTAACCCCTCCTTCATTACCTCCCTGTTAGTCTAACCCCTCCTTCATTACCTCCCTCCCTGTTAGTCGAACCCCTCCTTCATTACCTCCCTGTTAGTCTAACCCCTCTTCCATTACCTCCCTGTTAGTCTAACCCCTCCTTCATTACCTCCCTGTTAGTCTAACCCCTCCTTCATTACCTCCATGTTAGTCTAACCCCTCCTTCATTACCTCCCTGTTAGTCTAACCCCTCCTTCATTACCTCCCTGTTAGTCTAACCCCTCCTTCATTACCTCCCTCCCTGTTAGTCTAACCCCTCCTTCATTACCTCCCTGTTAATCTAACCCCTCCTTCACTACCTCCCTGTTAGTCTAACCCCTCCTTCATTACCTCCCTGTTAGTCTAACCCCTCCTTCATTACCTCCCTCCCTGTTAGTCGAACCCCTACTTCATTACCTCCCTGTTAGTCTAACCCCTCTTCCATTACCTCCCTGTTAGTCTAACCCCTCCTTCATTACCTCCCTGTTAGTCTAACCCCTCCTTCATTACCTCCATGTTAGTCTAACCCCTCCTTCATTACCTCCCTGTTAGTCTAACCCCTCCTTCATTACCTCCCTGTTAGTCTAACCCCTCCTTCATTACCTCCCTGTTAGTCTAACCCCTCCTTCATTACCTCCCTCCCTGTTAGTCTAACCCCTCCTTCATTACCTCCCTGTTAGTCTAACCCCTCCTTCATTACCTCCCTGTTAGTCTAACCCCTCCTTCATTACCACCCTGTTAGTCTAACCCCTCCTTCATTACCTCCCTGTTAGTCTAACCCCTCCTTCATTACCTCCCTGTTAGTCTAACCCCTCCTTCATCACCTCCCTCCCTGTTAGTCTAACCCCTCCTTCATTACCTCCCTCCCTGTTAGTCTAACCCCTCATTCATTACCTCCCTCCCTGTTAGTCTAACCCCTCCTTCATTACCTCCCTCCCTGTTAGTCTAACCCCTCCTTCATTACCTCCCTCCCTGTTAGTCTAACCCCTCCTTCATTACCTCCCTCCCTGTTAGTCTAACCCCTCCTTCATTACCTCCCTGTTAGTCTAACCCCTCCTTCATTACCTCCCTGTTAGTCTAACCCCTCCTTCATTACCTCCCTGTTAGTCTAACCCCTCCTTCATTACCTCCCTCCCTGTTAGTCTAACCCCTCCTTCATTACCTCCCTCCCTGTTAGTCTAACCCCTCCTTCATTACCTCCCTCCCTGTTAGTCTAACCCCTCCTCCATTACCTCCATGTTAGTCTAACCCCTCCTTCATTACCTCCCTGTTAGTCTAACCCCTCCTTCATTACCTTCCTGTTAGTCTAACCACTCCTTCATTACCTCCCTGTTAATCTAACCCCTCCTTCATTACCTCCCTGTTAGTCTAACCCCTCCTTCATTACCTCCCTGTTATTCTAACCCCTCCTTCATTACCTCCCTGTTAGTCTAACCCCTCCTTCATTACCTCCCTGTTAGTCTAACCCCTCATGCATTACCTCCCTGTTAGTCTAACCACTCCTTCATTACCTCCCTGTTAGTCTAACCCCTCCTTCATTACCTCCCTGTTAGTCTAACCACTCCTTCATTACCTCCCTGTTAGTCTAACCCCTCCTTCATTACCTCCCTGTTAGTCTAACCCCTCCTCCATTACCTCCATGTTAGTCTAACCCCTCCTTCATTAACTCCCTGTTAGTCTAACCCCTCCTCCATTACCTCCATGTTAGTCTAACCCCTCCTTCATTAACTCCCTGTTAGTCTAACCCCTCCTTCATTACCTCCCTGTTAGTATAACCCCTCCTCCATTACCTCCCTGGTAGTCTAACCCCTCCTTCATTACCTCCCTGTTAGTCTAACCCCTCCTCCATTACCTCCATGTTAGTCAAATCCCTCCTTCATTACCTCCCTGTTAGTCTAACCCCTCCTTCATTACCTCCCTGTTAGTCTAATCCCTCCTTCATTACCTCCCTGTTAGTCTAACCCCTCCTTCATTACCTCCCTGTTAGTCTAACCCCTCCTCCATTACCTCCATGTTAGTCTAACCCCTCCTTCATTAACTCCCTGTTAGTCTAACCCCTCCTCCATTACCTCCTTGTTAGTCTAACCCCTCCTCCATTACCTCCCTGTTAGTCTAACCCCTCCTTCATTACCTCCCTCCCTGTTAGTCTAATCCCTCCTTCATTACCTCCCTGTTAGTCTAACCCCTCCTTCATTACCTCCCTGTTAATCTAACCCCTCCTTCATTACCTCCCTGTTAGTCTAACCCCTCCTTCATTACCTCCCTCCCTGTTAGTCTAACCCCTCCTTCATTACCTCCCTGTTAGTCTAACCCCTCCTTCATTACCTCCCTGTTAATCTAACCCCTCCTTCATTACCTCCCTGTTAGTCTAACCCCTCCTTCATTACCTCCCTCCCTGTTAGTCTAACCCCTCCTTCATTACCTCCCTCCCTGTTAGTCTAACCCCTCCTTCATTACCTCCCTCCCTGTTAGTCTAACCCCTCCTTCATTGCCTCCCTGTTAATCTAACCCCTCCTTCATTACCTCCCTGTTAGTCTAACCCCTCCTTCATTACTTCCCTCCCTGTTAGTCTAACCCCTCCTTCATTACCTCCCTGTTAGTCTAACCCCTCCTTCATTACCTCCCTGTTAGTCTAACCCCTCCTTCATAACCTCCCTGTTAGTCTAACCCCTCCTTCATTACCTCCCTCCCTGTTAGTCTAACCCCTCCTTCATTACCTCCCTGTTAGTCTAACCCCTCTTCCATTATCTCCCTGTTAGTCTAACCCCTCCTTCATTACCTCCCTGTTAGTCTAACCCCTCCTTCATTACCTCCATGTTAGTCTAACCCCTCCTTCATTACCTCCCTGTTAGTCTAACCCCTCCTTCATTACCTCCCTGTTAGTCTAACCCCTCCTTCATTACCTCCCTCCCTGTTAGTCTAACCCCTCCTTCATTACCTCCCTGTTAGTCTAACCCCTCCTTCATTACCTCCCTGTTAGTCTAACCCCTCCTTCATTACCACCCTGTTAGTCTAACCCCTCCTTCATTACCTCCCTGTTAGTCTAACCCCTCCTTCATTACCTCCCTGTTAGTCTAACCCCTCCTTCATTACCTCCCTCCCTGTTAGTCTGACCCCTCCTTCATTACCTCCCTCCCTGTTAGTCTAACCCCTCCTTCATTACCTCCCTGTTAGTCTAACCCCTCCTTCATTACCTCCCTGTTAGTCTAACCCCTCCTTCATAACCTCCCTGTTAGTCTAACCCCTCCTTCATTACCTCCCTCCCTGTTAGTCTAACCCCTCCTTCATTACCTCCCTGTTAGTGTAACCCCTCCTTCATTACCTCCATGTTAGTCTAACCCCTCCTTCATTACCTCCCTGTTAGTCTAACCCCTCCTTCATTACCTCCCTGTTAGTCTAACCCCTCCTTCATTACCTCCCTGTTAGTCTAACCCCTCCTCCATTACCTCCATGTTAGTCTAACCCCTCCTTCATTACCTCCTTGTTAGTCTAACCCCTCCTCCATTACCTCCCTGTTAGTCTAACCCCTCCTCCATTACCTCCATGTTAGTCTAACCCCTCCTTCATTAACTCCCTGTTAGTCTAACCCCTCCTCCATTACCTCCATGTTAGTCTAACCCCTCCTTCATTAACTCCCTGTTAGTCTAACCCCTCCTTCATTACCTCCCTGTTAGTATAACCCCTCCTCCATTACCTCCCTGGTAGTCTAACCCCTCCTTCATTACCTCCCTGCTAGTCTAACCCCTCCTCCATTACCTCCATGTTAGTCAAATCCCTCCTTCATTACCTCCCTGTTAGTCTAACCCCTCCTTCATTACCTCCCTGTTAGTCTAATCCCTCCTTCATTACCTCCCTGTTAGTCTAACCCCTCCTTCATTACCTCCCTGTTAATCTAACCCCTCCTTCATTACCTCCCTGTTAGTCTAACCCCTCCTTCATTACCTCCCTCCCTGTTAGTCTAACCCCTCCTTCATTACCTCCCTGTTAATCTAACCCCTCCTTCATTACCTCCCTGTTAGTCTAACCCCTCCTTCATTACCTCCCTGTTAGTCTAACCCCTCCTTCATAACCTCCCTGTTAGTCTAACCCCTCCTTCATTACCTCCCTCCCTGTTAGTCTAACCCCTCCTTCCATTACCTCCCTGTTAGTCTAACCCCTCTTCCATTACCTCCCTGTTAGTCTAACCCCTCCTTCATTACCTCCCTGTTAGTCTAACCCCTCCTTCATTACCTCCATGTTAGTCTAACCCCTCCTTCATTACCTCCCTGTTAGTCTAACCCCTCCTTCATTACCTCCCTGTTAGTCTAACCCCTCCTTCATTACCTCCCTCCCTGTTAGTCTAACCCCTCCTTCATTACCTCCCTGTTAGTCTAACCCCTCCTTCATTACCTCCCTGTTAGTCTAACCCCTCCTTCATTACCACCCTGTTAGTCTAACCCCTCCTTCATTACCTCCCTGTTAGTCTAACCCCTCCTTCATTACCTCCCTGTTAGTCTAACCCCTCCTTCATTACCTCCCTCCCTGTTAGTCTAACCCCTCCTTCATTACCTCCCTCCCTGTTAGTCTAACCCCTCCTCCATTACCTCCATGTTAGTCTAACCCCTCCTTCATTACCTCCCTGTTAGTCTAACCCCTCCTTCATTACCTCCCTGTTAGTCTAACCCCTCCTTCATTACCTCCCTCCCTGTTAGTCTAACCCCTCCTTCATTCTCTCCCTGTTAGTCTAACCCCTCCTTCATTACCTCCCTGTTAGTCTAACCCCTCCTTCATTACCTCCCTGTTAGTCTAACCCCTCATGCATTTCCTCCCTGTTAGTCTAACCACTCCTTCATTACCTCCCTGTTAGTCTAACCCCTCCTTCATTACCTCCCTGTTAGTCTAACCACTCCTTCATTACCTCCCTGTTAGTCTAACCCCTCCTTCATTACCTCCATGTTAGTCTAACCCCTCCTCCATTACCTCCATGTTAGTCTAACCCCTCCTTCATTAACTCCCTGTTAGTCTAACCCCTCCTTCATTACCTCCCTGTTAGTATAACCCCTCCTCCATTACCTCCCTGGTAGTCTAACCCCTCCTTCATTACCTCCCTGTTAGTCTAACCCCTCCTCCATTACCTCCATGTTAGTCAAATCCCTCCTTCATTACCTCCCTGTTAGTCTAACCCCTCCTTCATTACCTCCCTGTTAGTCTAATCCCTCCTTCATTACCTCCCTGTTAGTCTAACCCCTCCTTCATTACCTCCCTGTTAATCTAACCCCTCCTTCATTACCTCCCTGTTAGTCTAACCCCTCCTTCATTACCTCCCTCCCTGTTAGTCTAACCCCTCCTTCATTACCTCCCTGTTAATCTAACCCCTCCTTCATTACCTCCCTGTTAGTCTAACCCCTCCTTCATTACCTCCCTGTTAGTCTAACCCCTCCTTCATTACCTCCCTCCCTGTTAGTCGAACCCCTCCTTCATTACCTCCCTGTTAGTCTAACCCCTCTTCCATTACCTCCCTGTTAATCTAACCCCTCCTTCATTACCTCCCTGTTAGTCTAACCCCTCCTTCATTACCTCCCTCCCTGTTAGTCTAACCCCTCCTTCATTACCTCCCTGTTAATCTAACCCCTCCTTCATTACCTCCCTGTTAGTCTAACCCCTCCTTCATTACCTCCCTGTTAGTCTAACCCCTCCTTCATTACCTCCCTCCCTGTTAGTCGAACCCCTCCTTCATTACCTCCCTGTTAGTCTAACCCCTCTTCCATTACCTCCCTGTTAGTCTAACCCCTCCTTCATTACCTCCCTGTTAGTCTAACCCCTCCTTCATTACCTCCATGTTAGTCTAACCCCTCCTTCATTACCTCCCTGTTAGTCTAACCCCTCCTTCATTACCTCCCTGTTAGTCTAACCCCTCCTTCATTACCTCCCTCCCTGTTAGTCTAACCCCTCCTTCATTACCTCCCTGTTAATCTAACCCCTCCTTCACTACCTCCCTGTTAGTCTAACCCCTCCTTCATTACCTCCCTGTTAGTCTAACCCCTCCTTCATTACCTCCCTCCCTGTTAGTCGAACCCCTACTTCATTACCTCCCTGTTAGTCTAACCCCTCTTCCATTACCTCCCTGTTAGTCTAACCCCTCCTTCATTACCTCCCTGTTAGTCTAACCCCTCCTTCATTACCTCCATGTTAGTCTAACCCCTCCTTCATTACCTCCCTGTTAGTCTAACCCCTCCTTCATTACCTCCCTGTTAGTCTAACCCCTCCTTCATTACCTCCCTGTTAGTCTAACCCCTCCTTCATTACCTCCCTCCCTGTTAGTCTAACCCCTCCTTCATTACCTCCCTGTTAGTCTTACCCCTCCTTCATTACCTCCCTGTTAGTCTAACCCCTCCTTCATTACCACCCTGTTAGTCTAACCCCTCCTTCATTACCTCCCTGTTAGTCTAACCCCTCCTTCATTACCTCCCTGTTAGTCTAACCCCTCCTTCATCACCTCCCTCCCTGTTAGTCTAACCCCTCCTTCATTACCTCCCTCCCTGTTAGTCTAACCCCTCATTCATTACCTCCCTCCCTGTTAGTCTAACCCCTCCTTCATTACCTCCCTCCCTGTTAGTCTAACCCCTCCTTCATTACCTCCCTCCCTGTTAGTCTAACCCCTCCTTCATTACCTCCCTCCCTGTTAGTCTAACCCCTCCTTCATTACCTCCCTGTTAGTCTAACCCCTCCTTCATTACCTCCCTGTTAGTCTAACCCCTCCTTCATTACCTCCCTGTTAGTCTAACCCCTCCTTCATTACCTCCCTCCCTGTTAGTCTAACCCCTCCTTCATTACCTCCCTCCCTGTTAGTCTAACCCCTCCTTCATTACCTCCCTCCCTGTTAGTCTAACCCCTCCTCCATTACCTCCATGTTAGTCTAACCCCTCCTTCATTACCTCCCTGTTAGTCTAACCCCTCCTTCATTACCTTCCTGTTAGTCTAACCACTCCTTCATTACCTCCCTGTTAATCTAACCCCTCCTTCATTACCTCCCTGTTAGTCTAACCCCTCCTTCATTACCTCCCTGTTATTCTAACCCCTCCTTCATTACCTCCCTGTTAGTCTAACCCCTCCTTCATTACCTCCCTGTTAGTCTAACCCCTCATGCATTACCTCCCTGTTAGTCTAACCACTCCTTCATTACCTCCCTGTTAGTCTAACCCCTCCGTCATTACCTCCCTGTTAGTCTAACCACTCCTTCATTACCTCCCTGTTAGTCTAACCCCTCCTTCATTACCTCCCTGTTAGTCTAACCCCTCCTCCATTACCTCCATGTTAGTCTAACCCCTCCTTCATTAACTCCCTGTTAGTCTAACCCCTCCTCCATTACCTCCATGTTAGTCTAACCCCTCCTTCATTAACTCCCTGTTAGTCTAACCCCTCCTCCATTACCTCCATGTTAGTCAAATCCCTCCTTCATTACCTCCCTGTTAGTCTAACCCCTCCTTCATTACCTCCCTGTTAGTCTAACCCCTCCTTCATTACCTCCCTGTTAGTCTAATCCCTCCTTCATTACCTCCCTGTTAGTCTAACCCCTCCTTCATTACCTCCCTGTTAGTCTAATCCCTCCTTCATTACCTCCCTGTTAGTCTAACCCCTCCTTCATTACCTCCCTGTTAGTCTAACCCCTCCTCCATTACCTCCATGTTAGTCTAACCCCTCCTTCATTAACTCCCTGTTAGTCTAACCCCTCCTTCATTACCTCCCTGTTAGTATAACCCCTCCTCCATTACCTCCCTGGTAGTCTAACCCCTCCTTCATTACCTCCCTGTTAGTCTAACCCCTCCTCCATTACCTCCATGTTAGTCAAATCCCTCCTTCATTACCTCCCTGTTAGTCTAACCCCTCCTTCATTACCTCCCTGTTAATCTAACCCCTCCTTCATTACCTCCCTGTTAGTCTAACCCCTCCTTCATTACCTCCCTCCCTGTTAGTCTAACCCCTCCTTCATTACCTCCCTGTTAGTCTAACCCCTCCTTCATTACCTCCCTGTTAATCTAACCCCTCCTTCATTACCTCCCTGTTAGTCTAACCCCTCCTTCATTACCTCCCTCCCTGTTAGTCTAACCCCTCCTTCATTACCTCCCTCCCTGTTAGTCTAACCCCTCCTTCATTACCTCCCTCCCTGTTAGTCTAACCCCTCCTTCATTACCTCCCTGTTAGTCTAACCCCTCCTTCATTACCTCCCTGTTAGTCTAACCCCTCCTTCATTACCTCCCTGTTAGTCTAACCCCTCTTCATTACCTCCCTGTTAGTCTAACCCCTCCTTCATTACCTCCCTCCCTGTTAGTCTAACCCCTCCTTCATTACCTCCCTCCCTGTTAGTCTAACCCCTCCTTCATTACCTCCCTCCCTGTTAGTCTAACCCCTCCTCCATTACCTCCATGTTAGTCTAACCCCTCCTTCATTACCTCCCTGTTAGTCTAACCCCTCCTTCATTACCTTCCTGTTAGTCTAACCACTCCTTCATTACCTCCCTGTTAATCTAACCCCTCCTTCATTACCTCCCTGTTAGTCTAACCCCTCCTTCATTACCTCCCTGTTAGTCTAACCCCTCCTTCATTACCTCCCTGTTAGTCTAACCCCTCATGCATTACCTCCCTGTTAGTCTAACCACTCCTTCATTACCTCCCTGTTAGTCTAACCCCTCCTTCATTACCTCCATGTTAGTCTAACCACTCCTTCATTACCTCCCTGTTAGTCTAACCCCTCCTTCATTACCTCCCTGTTAGTCTAACCCCTCCTCCATTACCTCCATGTTAGTCTAACCCCTCCTTCATTAACTCCCTGTTAGTCTAACCCCTCCTTCATTACCTCCCTGTTAGTATAACCCCTCCTCCATTACCTCCCTGGTAGTCTAACCCCTCCTTCATTACCTCCCTGTTAGTCTAACCCCTCCTCCATTACCTCCATGTTAGTCAAATCCCTCCTTCATTACCTCCCTGTTAGTCTAACCCCTCCTTCATTACCTCCCTGTTAGTCTAATCCCTCCTTCATTACCTCCCTGTTAGTCTAACCCCTCCTTCATTACCTCCCTGTTAATCTAACCCCTCCTTCATTACCTCCCTGTTAGTCTAACCCCTCCTTCATTACCTCCCTCCCTGTTAGTCTAACCCCTCCTTCATTACCTCCCTGTTAATCTAACCCCTCCTTCATTACCTCCCTGTTAGTCTAACCCCTCCTTCATTACCTCCCTGTTAGTCTAACCCCTCCTTCATTACCTCCCTCCCTGTTAGTCTAACCCCTCCTTCATTACCTCCCTGTTAGTCTAACCCCTCTTCCATTACCTCCCTGTTAGTCTAACCCCTCCTTCATTACCTCCCTGTTAGTCTAACCCCTCCTTCATTACCTCCATGTTGGTCTAACCCCTCCTTCATTACCTCCCTGTTAGTCTAACCCCTCCTTCATTACCTCCCTGTTAGTCTAACCCCTCCTTCATTACCACCCTGTTAGTCTAACCCCTCCTTCATTACCTCCCTGTTAGTCTAACCCCTCCTTCATTACCTCCATGTTAGTCTAACCCTTCCTTCATTACCTCCCTGTTAGTCTAACCCCTCCTTCATTACCTCCCTGTTAGTCTAACCCCTCCTTCATTACCTCCCTCCCTGTTAGTCTAACCCCTCCTTCATTACCTCCCTCCCTGTTAGTCTAACCCCTCCTTCATTACCTCCCTGTTAGTCTAACCCCTCCTTCATTACCTCCCTGTTAGTCTAACCCCTCCTTCATTACCACCCTGTTAGTCTAACCCCTCCTTCATTACCTCCCTGTTAGTCTAACCCCTCCTTCATTACCTCCCTGTTAGTCTAACCCCTCCTTCATTACCTCCCTCCCTGTTAGTCTAACCCCTCCTTCATTACCTCCCTCCCTGTTAGTCTAACCCCTCATTCATTACCTCCCTCCCTGTTAGTCTAACCCCTCCTTCATTACCTCCCTCCCTGTTAGTCTAACCCCTCCTTCATTACCTCCCTCCCTGTTAGTCTAACCCCTCCTTCATTACCTCCCTCCCTGTTAGTCTAACCCCTCCTTCATTACCTCCCTCCCTGTTAGTCTAACCCCTCCTTCATTACCTCCCTGTTAGTCTAACCCCTCCTTCATTACCTCCCTGTTAGTCTAACCCCTCCTTCATTACCTCCCTCCCTGTTAGTCTAACCCCTCCTTCATTACCTCCCTCCCTGTTAGTCTAACCCCTCCTCCATTACCTCCATGTTAGTCTAACCCCTCCTTCATTACCTCCCTGTTAGTCTAACCCCTCCTTCATTACCTCCCTGTTAGTCTAACCCCTCCTTCATTACCTCCCTGTTAGTCTAACCCCTCCTTCATTACCTCATTGTTAGTCTAACCCCTCCTCCATTACCTCCCTGTTAGTCTAACCCCTCCTCCATTACCTCCATGTTAGTCTAACCCCTCCTTCATTACCTCCCTGTTAGTATAACCCCTCCTCCATTACCTCCCTGTTAGTCTAACCCCTCCTTCATTACCTCCCTGTTAGTCTAACCCCTCCTCCATTACCTCCATGTTAGTCAAATCCCTCCTTCATTACCTCCCTGTTAGTCTAACCCCTCCTTCAGTACCTCCCTGTTAGTCTAATCCCTCCTTCATTACCTCCCTGTTAGTCTAACCCCTCCTTCATTACCTCCCTGTTAGTCTAACCCCTCCTTCATTACCTCCCTGTTAATCTAACCCCACCTTCATTACCTCCCTGTTAGTCTAACCCCTCCTTCATTACCTCCCTCCCTGTTAGTCTAACCCCTCCTTCATTACCTCCCTGTTAATCTAACCCCTCCTTCCTTACCTCCCTGTTAGTCTAACCCCTCCTTCATTACCTCCCTCCCTGTTAGTCTAACCCCTCCTTCATTACCTCCCTGTTAGTCTAACCCCTCCTTCATTACCTCCTTGTTAGTCTAACCCCTCCTTCATTACCTCCCTGTTAGTCTAACCCCTCCTTCATTACCCCCCTGTTAGTCTAACCCCTCCTTCATTACCTCCCTGTTAGTCTAACCCCTCCTTCATTACCTCCCTGTTAGTCTAACCCCTCCTTCATTACTTCCCTGTTAGTCTAACCCCTCCTTCATTACCTCCCTGTTAGTCTAACCCCTCCTTCATTACCTCCCTGTTAGTCTAACCCCTCCTTCATTACCCCTCTGTTAGTCTAACCCCTCCTTCATTATCCCCCTTTCTCCCACCGCCCTTTCTCTCTCACATTCTCTCCCCCTTTCTCTACCTGCTCGGTGGGTTTTTTGGACTGCCCTTTTCTGATTCCTATAGGCACATCAGAATATGACAGAGGTAGAGAGATAGATAGAGAGAGTGTGTGTGCGTGCAAGCTTGAGTGACTGTGCCCAAGCTTTGACAGAGTGTGACAGAATATGACATCTTCCAATAATGTGTTTGACAGGCCCTGTCAATCAACCACTGCATTCCATCACTCAGTGGTCTGTCTTTCTGTCCCTCATTAGAATTAAATTATAACAGGAATACATGAACTAAACACTAGCTAATCTAGCAGTAGTCACCTCAGGACATCACATAAATGTGATTGATGGTGAGTGAAGAAGGCTGTTGGAAGAAAAGGAGTGTGTCTCAAATGGAGCTGTATTCCCTATAAAGTGGGCCCTGGTCAAAAAGTAGTATACTATATAGGGAAGTGGGCCCTGGTCAAAAAGTAGTATACTATATAGGGAAGTGGGCTCTGGTTAACAATGGTGCACTATATAGGGAATAGGGTGCCATTTGAGTAGGGTGCCACAGCCAGGAACTACCAGGCCAATAGAGCATGTCTGATGTAGGGAACTTCCATCACATCAACGTTATGGCGGTTAGCTTTGTTAGAAACAACAGTGTAAACAACAGTGTAAACAACAACAGTGTAAACAACAACAGTGTAAACAACAACAGTGTAAACAACGGTATCAATAAAGGGTTGTCAGTGTGTGATAAGCAGCAACAGTATTTCTCCCTCGGGTCGTATGCAAATCAGAGAGTTACCTTGATCAGATAGAGAAGAGGAGGAGAACATAGATAAGATAGAGAGAGAAGAACCATGATCAGATAGAGAGAAAGGAGGAGAACATTGATTAGATAGAGAGAGGAGAATCTTGATCAGATAGAGAGAGGAGAACCTTGATCAGATAGAGAGAGGAGAACCTTGATCAGATAGAGAGAAAGGAGGAGAAACTTGATTAGATAGAGAGAGGAGAACCTTGATCAGATAGAGAGAGGAGAACCTTGATCAGATAGAGAGAAAGGAGGAGAACCTTGATCAGATAGAGAAAAGAGGAGAACAAGGAGAACAAGGAAACTTGATCAGAGCTGTGATGAGTACTGATGTGGATCTTGGTGTTTATGGAGAGATGTGATGAGTACTGATGTGGATCTTGGTGTTTATGGAGAGGTGATGAGTCCTGATGCAGATCTTGGTGTTTATGGAGAGATGTGATGAGTCCTGATGTCGATCTTGGTGTTTATGGAGAGCTGTGATGAGTCCTGATGCGGATCTTGGTGTTTATGGAGAGATGTGATGAGTACTGATGTGGATCTTGGTGTTTATGGAGAGATGTGATGAGTCCTGATGTGGATCTTGGTGTTTATGGAGAGATGTGATGAGTACTGATGTGGATCTTGGTGTTTATGGAGAGGTGATGAGTCCTGATGTGGATCTTGGTGTTTATGGAGAGATGTGATGAGTCCTGATGTGGATCTTGGTGTTTATGGAGAGATGTGATGAGTACTGATGCAGATCTTGGTGTTTATGGAGAGATGTGATGAGTCCTGATGCAGATCTTGGTGTTTATGGAGAGATGTGATGAGTCCTGATGCAGATCTTGGTGTTTATGGAGAGATGTGATGAGTCCTGATGCGGATATTGGTGTTTATGGAGAGATGTGATGAGTCCTGATGTGGATATTGGTGTTTATGGAGAGATGTGATGAGTCCTGATGTGGATATTGGTGTTTATGGAGAGATGTGATGAGTCCTGATGTGGATATTGGTGTTTATGGAGAGATGTGATGAGTCCTGATGCGGATATTGGTGTTTATGGAGAGATGTGATGAGTCCTGATGTGGATCTTGGTGTTTATGGAGAGATGTGATGAGTCCTGATGCGGATCTTGGTGTTTATGGAGAGATGTGATGAGTCCTGATGCGGATCTTGGTGTTTATGGAGAGATGTGATGAGTCCTGATGTGGATCTTGGTGTTTATGGAGAGATGTGATGAGTCCTGATGTGGATCTTGGTGTTTATGGAGAGATGTGATGAGTCCTGATGTGGATCTTGGTGTTTATGGAGAGATGTGATGAGTCCTGATGTGGATATTGGTGTTTATGGAGAGATGTGATGAGTCCTGATGTGGATCTTGGTGTTTATGGAGAGATGTGATGAGTCCTGATGTGGATATTGGTGTTTATGGAGAGATGTGATGAGTCCTGATGCAGATCTTGGTGTTTATGGAGAGATGTGATGAGTCCTGATGCAGATCTTGGTGTTTATGGAGAGATGTGATGAGTCCTGATGTCGATCTTGGTGTTTATGGAGAGCTGTGATGAGTCCTGATGCGGATCTTGGTGTTTATGGAGAGATGTGATGAGTACTGATGTGGATCTTGGTGTTTATGGAGAGATGTGATGAGTCCTGATGCGGATCTTGGTGTTTATGGAGAGATGTGATGAGTCCTGATGCGGATCTTGGTGTTTATGGAGAGATGTGATGAGTCCTGATGTGGATCTTGGTGTTTATGGAGAGATGTGATGAGTCCTGATGCGGATCTTGGTGTTTATGGAGAGATGTGATGAGTCCTGATGCGGATCTTGGTGTTTATGGAGAGATGTGATGAGTCCTGATGTGGATATTGGTGTTTATGGAGAGATGTGATGAGTCCTGATGTGGATATTGGTGTTTATGGAGAGATGTGATGAGTCCTGATGTGGATATTGGTGTTTATGGAGAGATGTGATGAGTCCTGATGTGGATATTGGTGTTTATGGAGAGATGTGATGAGTCCTGATGCGGATATTGGTGTTTATGGAGAGATGTGATGAGTCCTGATGTGGATCTTGGTGTTTATGGAGAGATGTGATGAGTCCTGATGTGGATCTTGGTGTTTATGGAGAGATGTGATGAGTACTGATGCGGATCTTGGTGTTTATGGAGAGATGTGATGAGTCCTGATGCGGATATTGGTGTTTATGGAGAGATGTGATGAGTCCTGATGTGGATATTGGTGTTTATGGAGAGATGTGATGAGTCCTGATGTGGATATTGGTGTTTATGGAGAGATGTGATGAGTCCTGATGTAGATATTGGTGTTTATGGAGAGATGTGATGAGTCCTGATGCGGATATTGGTGTTTATGGAGAGATGTGATGAGTCCTGATGCAGATCTTGGTGTTTATGGAGAGATGTGATGAGTCCTGATGTGGATATTGGTGTTTATGGAGAGCTGTGATGAGTCCTGATGCGGATATTGGTGTTTATGGAGAGATGTGATGAGTCCTGATGTGGATATTGGTGTTTATGGAGAGCTGTGATGAGTCCTGATGTGGATATTGGTGTTTATGGAGAGCTGTGATGAGTCCTGATGCGGATCTTGGTGTTTATGGAGAGATGTGATGAGTCCTGATGTGGATATTGGTGTTTATGGAGAGCTGTGATGAGTCCTGATGTGGATATTGGTGTTTATGGAGAGCTGTGATGAGTCCTGATGCGGATCTTGGTGTTTATGGAGAGATGTGATGAGTCCTGATGCGGATATTGGTGTTTATGGAGAGCTGTGATGAGTCCTGATGCGGATCTTGGTGTTTATGGAGAGATGTGATGAGTCCTGATGTGGATATTGGTGTTTATGGAGAGCTGTGATGAGTACTGATGTGGATATTGGTGTTTATGGAGAGCTGTGATGAGAGCCATAGGTGGCGGAGTGTCCTGAAGGCATGTTGAGCTTTGCTGATGTGTATCTCTGGAACCTTATCGGTTCCTGTCAGTGCTGATGTTGCTTCTGAGATAGACAAAGTCAGGCACATGCCTGTGACTTTCGGAGACCAGAGCCGGGTCTTTCGGAGACCAGAGCCGGGTCTTTCGGAGACCAGAGCCGGGTCGTCTGTTAGATCCAGGTCCTCCAGGTGAGTGAATGGGCTCGCTCCATTGGATCCTTGATGGGCTGTGGTTCTCTTCATGGTCCAATCGAGGACTATTAGAAAAAGCAGAGGGGATAGTAAGCTGCCTGGCGTACCTCAGTTTGGATACGGAGTGTGTCTAGAAGTTCTCCGTTGGAGATGACCTGGCCAGTGAACCCTTCACACATACTCCTGATCAGATTCAGATTGTTTTTGAGCGCCGCCATAGTGCCGTAGCAGTGTCCATAGACTGTTTTCTGTCTAGACTATCGAAAGCTTTTTCAAAGTCTACAAAGTTGATGTGTAATGGTGTCTGCCATTCAGTGAACTGTTCTACAAATATCCTGAGTGTATCGATGTGGTCTTACAGAAGTAGTCCTTCCTAAAGCTTGTTCCTTTTGGAGTCTCTTGTCGAGTGTGTCCTGCATCCTATCCAAGATGATCCGACAGGGGATTTTGCTGGGGATTGAGTGTAACATGATTCCTCTCCAGTTATTGCATTCACTGAAGTTGCCTTTTCTTGGCGATTGTAAAAATCAAACCTGACTTCGATTTTGTCAGTACTTTTTCCCAGATCTCATTCAGTAAGCTGTGTAAGACTTCTGCAGTGTTTTTCCCAGATCTCGTTCAGTAAGCTGTGTAAGACCTCTGCAGTGTTTTTTCAGATCTCGTTCAGTAAGCTGTGTAAGACCTCTGCAGTGTTTTTCCCAGATCTCGTTCAGTAAGCTGTGTAAGACCTCTGCAGTGTTTTTCCCAGATCTCGTTCAGTAAGTTGTGTAAGACCTCTGCAGTGTTTTTCCCAGATCTCGTTCAGTAAGCTGTGTAAGACCTCTGCAGTGTTTTTCCCAGATCTCGTTCAGTAAGCTGTGTAAGACCTCTGCAGTGTTTTTCCCAGATCTCGTTCAGTAAGCTGTGTAAGACCTCTGCAGTGTTTTTCCCAGATCTCGTTCAGTAAGCTGTGTAAGACCTCTGCAGTGTTTTTCCCAGATCTCGTTCAGTAAGCTGTGTAAGACCTCTGCAGTGTTTTTCCCAGATCTCGTTCAGTAAGCTGTGTAAGACCTCTGCAGTGTTTTTCCCAGATCTCGTTCAGTAAGCTGTGTAAGACCTCTGCAGTGTTTTTCCCAGATCTCGTTCAGTAAGCTGTGTAAGACCTTTGCAGTGTTTTTCCCAGATCTCGTTCAGTAAACTGTGTAAGACCTCTGCAGTGTTTTTCCCAGATCTCGTTCAGTAAGCTGTGTAAGACCTCTGCAGTGTTTTTCCCAGATCTCGTTCAGTAAGCTGTGTAAGACCTCTGCAGTGTTTTTCCCAGATCTCGTTCAGTAAGCTGTGTAAGACCTCTGCATTGTTTTCAAAACATCAGGTGGTATGTTGTCATTTCCTAGCTTCAGTTTCAGTTAATGTTTAGGTCTTCTCTTGCTTCCACGATGTCTGAGGTTAAGTCCTGTGGAGGACTGTTTAGGATTTCCTCCAAGTGTACTTTCCAGTGCTCCAGTTGTTGGGATTATTTTTGCAAGAAGGTATCCCCTGTTCGTCTCTGATGGGTTGGCTTCGGATGCTGTATTCACTAGTGAGTTGTTCAGTGTGTGCTTTCTCGTCCCTCTTGGCAAGACGGTATCCCCGTTTGTCTCTGATGGGGTGGCTTCTGATGCTGTTCTTCACTAGCAAGTTGTTCAGTGTGTGCTTTCTCGTCCCTCGTGCACCTCTTTCTGACCAACTTTTTTCTATGTTGGTATTCCTGCAGCAGACTTTCTATCACTCTGTCATCCGTTTCCCTGTTGAGATGGGCCTCCTTGCCTCTATTTCAGTTCAGGTATCATATGTAATCCAGTATTTTTTTTTTAATTCCCTACGGCCTAGGACTTCTTCACAAGTGCTTGTGATGGCAGTCTTGCATATTGACCACGTGTCATTAATGTTTTCTGCCAATGCTTGAAATCTGTTTCACTCAGATATTCCCCATTCCTGGTATATCTCTTTTGTAGTTTTCCCTTCTCAAATCACCTTCCTCTTTACTGCCAACTTCATGCTGAATTCTCCTACCAAGAGGTGATGCTCTGAGTCCATGTCAGCCCCTCTTTTGACTCTTACATCCAGGAGCAACCTCCTCCATTTCCTGGTTATTATTATGTGATCAATCTGTCTTTCTGTTTGGTTGTCCGGGGATACCAATGTGGCTTTGTGAGTGGGTTTGTGTGGCAAGAGAATTCCTCCGATTGCCAGCTCGTTGAGAACAGAAGACTCGTCTGTGAACAGAAGACCATTCTCGTTCATCTGTCCTCTCCCCATATGTCCTAGACCCTCGCTCCCTATTGTGCCTCTCCTGTTGTTGTTGTCCTTTCCGATCTTGGCATTCATATCCCCATATCCCCAGCTCGTTGATAGAATGCATATTTTCCTTCTTAGTCAGCTGAGTTGGTTGGAGCTGAATGACTGTAATGTTACGCCCTTTTGGATGTAGATCTGTCTGATTCCTGCAGATATTGTCTCTTTATTACATATTATGGGTCAGTCGAGTTTGGCCCAGGGGAATCATGGGCACCCTTCTAGTGTAGTCTGTTTGGGCTTTGGAGAGGTTGAGTTTGGCCCAGGGGAATCATGGGCACCCTAATAGGGTAGTCTGTTTGGGTTTTGGAGAGGTTGAGTTTGGCCCAGGGGAATCATGGGCACCCTACTAGTGTAGTCTGTTTGGGTTTTGGAGAGGTTGAGTTTGGCCCAGGGGAATCATGGGCACCCTACTAGTGTAGTCTGTTTGGGCTTTGGAGAGGTTGAGTTTGGCCCAGGGGAATCATGGGCACCCTGCTAAGGTAGTCTGTTTGTGTTTTGGAGAGTTTGAGTTTGGCCCAGGGGAATCATGGGCACCCTACTAGGGTAGTCTATTTGGGTTTTGGAGAGGTTGAGTTTCCATATTTTGTGTTCCTGTAATAATATTTTAACAACTGGATGGGTGATTATCCCAAGCAGCTGTGTCCACTGTTTTCCGCAAGGGTCATAGATCATTTCCCTTTATGACTCCATGATCAAAAGGCAGGGTGACCCCTCACCCTAGACCTGTCCGGTTTGGTTAGACCTGCCGGGAGTTACCTCCCACCAGCATAGCTCTAAGAGGTTGATGAGGTACACACGCCCTCTCACCATGACAAGGTGACAGTCCCAGAGGAGAATGGGAGGGAGGTGAAGACTAAATGTAGTGCGGAAAGTCAAGCTCTGTGGTATGTTGGTTCCTAATATAGAAATGTAGAATTACAGAAATGTAGAAATACAGAAATGTAGAAATGTAGAAATACAGATCATGTAGAAATGTAGAAATACAGAAATGTAGAATTACAGAAATGTAGAAATATAGAAATACAGATCATGTAGAAATGTAGAAATACAGAAATGTAGAATTACAGAAATGTAGAAATGTAGAAATATAGAAATGTAGAAATGTAGAAATGTAGAAATACAGATAATGTAGAAATGTAGAAATACAGATAATGTAGAAATGTAGAAATACAGAAATGTAGAAATACAGAAATGTAGAAATATAGAAATGTAGAAATGTAGAAATACAGATAATGTAGAAATATAGAAATACAGAAATGTAGAAATACAGAAATGTAGAAATACAGAAATGTAGAAATACAGATAATGTAGAAATATAGAAATACAGAAATGTAGAAATACAGATAATGTAGAAATATAGAAATACAGAAATGTAGAAATATAGAAATGTAGAAATACAGATAATGTAGAAATGTAGAAATACAGAAATGTAGAAATACAGAAATGTAGAAATACAGAAATACAGATAATGTAGAAATGTAGAAATACAGAAATGTAGAAATACAGAAATGTAGAAATACAGAAATGTAGAAATGTAGAAATGTAGAAATGTAGAAATGTAGAAATATAGAAATGTAGAAATACAGAAATGTAGAAAAACAGAAATGTAGAAATGTAGAAATACAGATCATGTAGAAATACAGAAATGTAGAATTACAGAAATGTAGAAATATAGAATTACAGAAATGTAGAAATATAGAAATACAGATCATGTAGAAATGTAGAAATACAGAAATGTAGAATTACAGAAATGTAGAAATACAGATAATGTAGAAATGTAGAAATACAGATAATGTAGAAATACAGAAATGTAGAAATACAGAAATGTAGAAATATAGAAATGTAGAAATGTAGAAATACAGATAATGTAGAAATATAGAAATACAGAAATGTAGAAATACAGAAATGTAGAAATACAGATAATGTAGAAATATAGAAATACAGAAATGTAGAAATACAGAAATGTAGAAATACAGATAATGTAGAAATACAGATAATGTAGAAATATAGAAATACAGAAATGTAGAAATACAGAAATACAGATAATGTAGAACTATAGAAATACAGAAATGTAGAAATACAGAAATGTAGAAATACAGAAATGTAGAAATACAGATAATGTAGAAATGTAGAAATACAGACATGTATAAATGTATAAATGTAGCAGGGCAGCATCCCAGATGACACCCTATTCCCTGTATATTGAATATTGTATATTGTATATTTATTTTGTATATTTATTTAACTATTCCCTGTATATTGTACATTGTATATTTACATTGTATATTGTAATTTGATATTGTACATTTATATTGTATATTGTATATTTATTTAACTATTCCCTGTATATTGTATATTGTATATTTATAATTATATAACTATTCCCTGTATATTGTATATTTATATTGTATATTGTATATTTATATTGTATATTTATATTTAACTATTCCCTGTATATTGTATATTTATATTTATTTAACCATTCCCTGTATAATGTATATTTATTTAACTTTTATTTAACTAGGCAAGTCAGTTAAGAACAAATTCTTATTTACAATGACGGCCTACCCCGGCCAAACCAGGAAGAAGCTGGGTCAATTGTGCGCCGCCTTATGGGACTCCAAATCACGGGTGGTTGTGATACAGCCTGGAATTTAACCAGGTTCTGTAGTGATGCCTCTGGAATGATGCAGTGCCTTAGACCGCTGCACCACTTGGGAGCCCTCTGCTGTTTTTTTCCCACAAGATCTCCTTCAGTATGCTGTGTTAGTGCACTACTTGCCACCCTATTCCCTTTATAGTGCACTACTTGGCACCCTATTCCCTTCATAGTGCACTACTTGGCACCAGAAATGTAGAACTACAGAAATGTAGAAATGCAGAAATGCAGAAATATAGAAATGTAGAAATGTAGAAATACAGAAATGTAGAAATACAGAAATGTAGAAATGTAGCAGGGCAGCATCTCAGATGACACCCTATTCCCTGTATATTGAATATTTATATTGTATATTGAATATTTATATTGTATATTGAATATGTATATTGTATATTGAATATTTATATTGTATATTGTATGTTGTATATTGTATATTGTATGTTGTATATTGTATATTTTTATTGTATATTGTATGTTTATATTGTATATATATATTGTATATTGTATGTTTATATTGTATATATATATTGTATATTGTATATTTTTATTGTATATTGTATATTTATATTGTATGTTTATATTGTATATTTATATTGTATATTGTATATTTATATTGTATATTGCATATTGTATATTGTATGTTGTATATTGTATATTTGTATTGTGTATATATATATTGTATATTTGTATTGTATTTATATTGCTTTTGCATGTTTGTCATGGTAAGTTCCCTGTCCTGCTTGCTTAGCTTGCACCTTACTCTTTTAGTCTGGGTGTAGCAAGTCTAACGTGTACCTCAACTTCCTCCCTTTTAGTCTGGGTGTAGCAAGTCTAACGTGTACCTCAACTTCCTCCCCGTCCTCATCTCAGCTGGTGAAAGTCCGGTGATTGACTGTGGCGTGACGTGATAACTTAACAACGCTCTACTCAGTTTTGTCTCCAACGAGTCGCCTGCACTTCTTTTTCATTAGCTATTTGAACGTCTAAACGTCTCTCTACCAAACCGTTCGGGGGAGGATGGTGTGGTGCCCAACTGACGTGTGTGATTCCATTCTCTGTCATGAACTCCTTATTGTTCTCACACGCAAAACACTGAGCTGTTGTCTGAAACAATCATCTCTGGAATGCCATGAATACTGAAACTGTTCCTGAGACACTCGACAGTAGATGTAGCTGAGCACACTGGATATACATCCAGCCGTTTTGACCGAGTGTCTACTATCACAACATCTTCCCCGTGAAAGGACCCTGTATAATCTATGTGTAGCCTTCTCCAGGGCTTACTGGGCCACTCCCATGGATGGAGTGGTGCACTAGCAGGTGTTTTAATTTGCTCTTGACAGGTGGTGCGTGACTTTACCTTCCTTTCAATGTCAGAGTCCATATTAAACCTCCACATGTAGCTCCTGGTCATGCCAGGATGACTCTGATGTAGCTACTCCATCGTCGCTGTGTGTCCTCTCCTCTCTGGAACGATGACACGGTGCTCCCCACAGCACACGGCCGTCCTGGACACTGAGCTTGTGCTGTCTCTGTTTGTATGGAACAAACTCGTGTCCCACGTTGTGATCTGACCACCTCCTCAGTGTCACGGACCCTCGACAGGACTGGATCTTTCTCTGTCCAGCTCTGGATTTGCTGGGAGGACATCAGTGGGCTGTTCTCCTGGTCCAACATCAGCACTCGTTCCTCCGGAGGCGACTGCTTGGATAGTCTGGGAGAGGGAGGCAGACTGCTTGGATAGTCTGGGAGAGGGAGGCAGACTGCTTGGATAGTCTGGGAGAGGGAGGCAGACTGCTTGGATAGTCTGGGAGAGGGAGGCAGACTGCTTGGACAGTCTGGGAGAGGGAGGCAGACTGCGTGGACACTGGGAGAGGGAGGCAGACTGCTTGGATAGTCTGGGAGAGGGAGGCAGACTGCTTGGATAGTCTGGGAGAGGGAGGCAGACTGCGTGGACACTGGGAGAGGGAGGCAGACTGCTTGGATAGTCTGGGAGAGGGAGGCAGACTGCTTGGATAGTCTGGGAGAGGGAGGCAGACTGCGTGGACACTGGGAGAGGGAGGCAGACTGCGTGGACACTGGGAGAGGGAGGCAGACTGCTTGGATAGTCTGGGAGAGGGAGGCAGACTGCTTGGATAGTCTGGGAGAGGGAGGCAGACTGCTTGGATAGTCTGGGAGAGGGAGGCAGACTGCTTGGATAGTCTGGGAGAGGGAGGCAGACTGCTTGGATAGTCTGGGAGAGGGAGGCAGACTGCTTGGATAGTCTGGGAGAGGGAGGCAGACTGCTTGGATAGTCTGGGAGAGGGAGGCAGACTGCGTGGACACTGGGAGAGGGAGGCAGACTGCGTGGACACTGGGAGAGGGAGGCAGACTGCTTGGATAGTCTGGGAGAGGGAGGCAGACTGCTTGGATAGTCTGGGAGAGGGAGGCAGACTGCTTGGATAGTCTGGGAGAGGGAGGCAGCTGAGAGCATCTGCATTACCATTGTCCTTGTCTGCTCTGTAAGTAATAACATACTCATATGCTCGTACTGCCCTTCTAATTTTTCTAGGAGATATTCTAGGTGATATTCTAGGAGATATTCTAGGAGATACCATCTGTGGCACTGCTTTCATTTCATTCAACAGACTGATAATCTGTACAGATTTCAAACTTTCTCCCATATAGATACTTACGAAACTTCTGCACCCCAAATATGATAGCTAACCCCCTCCTTAACAAGTTGTGAATAGTTCTTCTCTGCAGGTGAGACAGTGCGTGATACAAACCTTACTTGCTTCTTCCCCCTCTCCATCTGGCATGCGATGAGACAATACCGCCTGTATCCCGTAGGGCGAGGCATCGCAGGAAAGTATCAGTTATTTTTCTTCATCATAAGGCACCAACACTCTGCTCGACTGCAACAGTTCTTCTTGACAGTTTGAAAGCTTTTTGTTGTTCTGATCCCCAACACCATGGCTCGTCCTTCCTCAGCAGCTTGTGCAAAGGAGCCAATAGTGTCAACAGATTCGGGTAGGAAACTATTATAGTAATTTAATAGGCCCAGATATGATTTCAGTTCTGTGGCTGTAGTAGACATTGGTGCATCATGCACCGCCTTTACTTTCTTTGGTGCATCCAGTAAGCGTCCAACCTGTGTCCTAGGAATGTCACTTCCTTCTCCATGAAGCTGCACTTACTCCATTTCAAGCTTAGCCCAGCCTCCTCCAGTCGCTGTAACACTCTGTCCAGTGTTCGGATGTGGTCCTGATCATTTCATCCTGTCAGGAGAATATCATCGAGACACACTGCACACTGGGTAATCCCCTGTAGAATCTCCTCCATAGTGCGCTGTACGATAGCGGGCCTGGAGCTGACGCTGAAGGGTAACCTGACATAGGTGAACCTTGTGCGTGTTCACTGTGACATATTCCTTTGAATCTTCATCTGCTGGTATGACTCATGTCTAGATTGCTGAATTCTCCTCCTGCTAAAGACGTGAACGTGTCCTCCATTTTAGGAATCGGGTTCTAGTGATGACAACTCTGTTTACCATTACTTTATAGTCACCACACAATCTCCCAGTACCGTCTGGTTTTAACACTGGGACTAACGGTACTGCCCAGTCCGAGAACTTCACTGGTTCCATGATTTTGTTGTCCCGGCAACGATCGAACTCAGCCTCTATCTTAGTTTTTCGTCGCAAACGGTACTGACCTTGGTTTTGAAGAAACGGGGTGTGGCATCACTTGATATTGATATTGATGTATCTTTGCTGTGAACGTTCCCAAGTCATCCTTGAACACTTCCTCATGTTTCTTTAACACTTCCTGTAGAGCATCTTTTTTTTTGTCATGGATCTTATTCATGGTCCACATCCAACATCCACAGTCGCCCCAGCAGGTTTGGTCCTGAACCAGCTACATCTACAACTGGTAGCTCTTTGACTATTCCTTTGTAAAGCCTAAGAAAGTAGCAGAAATGTGCAGAAAGTAGTTTTGAAATGCATTTTACTGAAGGGAAACATTAATAGTCTGGAACTTCTTTGGCAACATTGTAATATCTTTTTTTACATACAATGAGGAATTCAACCACAAAATACTAGTCTTCTCCCATTTTTTTGGGAACCGTTGCCCCCCACCCATAAAGTGTATAAACAACAACAATAATAAATAAGAATAAAATAAGATAATAAATACAAAACAAAAACGTGAAGAACATAAATCAATGATATTACAGCAGTACATAATATAATTAAGTGGAAATCACATTACAGATATGAAAACAAAGATGTACCTCTGAATGGAACCAGTTGTTCATCCACTGTTACTTCAGGCCCAGGGTTGTAGAGGTATGGCAGACGCTTATTATACATTATTTCGATGGCTGGTGTGATGAACATGTAGAATGTTGAGGTGATGTCCTGGGCAACGGCATGTCTTGTGGGCTCTGGGGTCATCCTTATGCCATGTTGTGCTGCCATCCTGCCCTGGTTGTCATGTGGTGACAAGGACCATGTTATTTTGCTGTTCTTTGACTAAAATGTCTCTCTTTCAGCTTGGGGGATTTCTTCTTTCATCTGAAGATGATGCAACGTGCTCTGGGTTGTATACTTCCCCATCTTCTTCTTCAGATACCTCCTCTTCTTCTAAATCATTGTTCTCTTGTTCCTCCTGGACATCTGAAAAAAATTGGTTCTATGACCTGTTGGGCACTGAAATGTGAACTCATGGCTTCAGCAAAGAGAGAACTGGGGGGGACTGTCATCTGCAGCACCTTTACAGCCTCTGACTACATTCCCCATTAGTAAACAATGCTTTCAAGAAATGTTTATTTTGTCTGAATTTTTTTACATTTTGTCTGTGAACTTGAGTCATGTGTGGGGGGAGATGGTATACATGCATAAGAACGTTTTAGTTTTGTCTGAGTTCAATCAGTAGTACACACAATCTCAATTTATCATTGTATGTGTGTGTCTGTGTGTGTTTGTCTGTGTGTGTGTTTGTCTGTGTGTGTTTATGTGTGTTTGCATGTGTGTGTGTGTGTGTGTTGCTATTATGACCTGAATATATGCCCCGATTCAATCCGAGGCTGTGTGTGTGTGTGTGTGTGTCTTTGTGTGTGTGTGTGTGTGTCTTTGTGGTTTTTGTGGTGTGTAAATGATTTTATAACTGACGGGTCTAAAATGACCCTAAGACAATCTTTGTACCCTGGTGGTGTACAGCTTTCATGGAAATATGAACAAAGACGATGTTTCACTCTGTCTAATGTTGGGGTCACTAGGACATTTCAAGTTGAAAAAATATCATTTAGGGGGTTTTCTCTGCTGTTAAACATAGTGGCGGGTAATTTTTGAACCTTAAAACAACACAAGGGTTAAATACTGTCTAAGCGGAGGTACCTTAGTAATGCCAGTGCCCATATAGCAAACACATCCTCGCTACACTCTTCCTCTTCCTGTATGAAATGTGCCCTTTTTCGAATGTCTCTCTCTCACCCCTTGAGTCGTTTTAGGAGCTCGTTCTGTCTGCGACTGTAATTCTGCCGTCTTTATCTGCCCCATTTTACCACAGTTGTGACACTTTTCTCCCCTTGAACCTGCACTTATTTGCCCAGTGGTTGCGTCCACCACATCTGTCGCATTTTCCCTCCTGCTGCGTCTTCACCGAGCTCGTCCATTTTGTAAACTGTCCCCGCGGCTGGTCGGCCCCCCTTCGCTCAGGCAGTTCAAATCCTTCATGTTGTTGTTGGCTGCTTCAACGGCCTGCGCTTTCCTTAGCGCTGTGTCAAATGTCAAAATCTCCTCAGATAAAAGGCTTCTCTGTATCTTATCATAATTTACCCAACATACTAATCTGTTACGTAGCATCCCTGTGAGGGTGTCTCCATAGTTACAGTCTTGTGCTAGCTTCCTTAGCTCCGATACGTATTCAATAATACTTTCCTCTGGTTTCCTATGTCTCGAGTTGAAGTTCCACCTTTGTACTATTTCACTCGGTTTACGTTTGAAATGTGTTTTCAATAGACTCACCAAGTCCTCAAATTACTTCTCTCCTGGCTTTGCCGGACTCAGTAAATTCCTCATCAAGGTGTTGGTTTGCTCACACAGCTCAGGCCATTTTTCTTCGCCGCATCAGCGATCTCATTTGCATTGCACATTTTTTGTTGTTGTTGAGAATTTCGCACAACTGTGTCTCTGTTGTCAAATGACCGATCCCACTGTGCCATCCAGTCGCCGCTGCCAAACAGAGGGCTTACCCACGTCGATATCTCTCTCTCGCTTAGCTTAGCCTTTCATCGCTAACTAGCGTGCTAATATTCACTAATATAACTCATAAAACTCCGTAGTCTCACCGAAAACTTCTTCAGATTTTGCCTCGTCGCCAAATGTAGGATCTTGAATAGACCAACATATAATTGGAGGACACAGGATGTAATCTTTACTTGTCATGTAACTGATTTACCACCACTATCTATCACGGAGACCAATACTCAACCATATCTACTGCTCACAGAACGGTTACCAACCGCCTATTGGTGAGATGAGCCAGCATCGTTTATCACTATATAACACTTTATATCAACCAAAGGAAAACAACAGAATCTAGGATCCTACTCGGTCTGTATCACTGAAGGTTTAGAGGACAATAGAAATGTCAAGGGGATTTCCCATTGAGCCGACAGCCTTTACCGTGAATGTGTGTGTGTGTGTGTGTTTATGTGTGTGTCTGTGTGTGTCTGTGTGTGTGTTTGTCTGTGTTTGTCTGTGTGTGTGTGTGTGTGTGCTGTGTGTGTGTGTGTGTGTGTGTGTGTGTGTGTGTGTGTGTGTGTGTGTGTGTGTGTGTGTGTGTGTGTGTGTGTGTGTGTGTGTGTGTGTGTGTGTGTGTGTGTGTGTGTGTGTGTGTGTGTGTGTGTGTTGCTATTATGCCTTGAATGTAGGCCCCGATTCAATCCGAGGCGCATTAGAGAGAACTGTCGATAATCAGGGTTGGTTCTTTTCTAAATGTAATCTGCTACAGTTACTAGTTACCTGTCCACAATGGCAATCAGTAACGTAACTTTTGGATTAAAAACTCAGTAACGTAATCTGATTACTTTCAGTTACTTTCAGATTACTTTCCCCTGAAGAGACATTAGAAGAAGACAAAAAATATATATGTTACCAATTGAATGACATCTATCACAGAATAAATCAATGTTAAAGTTTACCTAGCTGGCCATATATGGATGTTAAATTGTACTTTATGGGTTGATTATGCTTCTTCTAACCCATCGCTTTCTACTACATAATAATACGATTAAATTATATCTTTACATTAAAAACCAAAGTCTATCAGAATTCCAGTCATTCCAATAAATGTTAAACCCCTTGATCTTCAAGAACAGGACTTGGAAATATGGAAGTATAGATTAGCAAAATTGTTTTACCTGAGCATGACCCCAAAACTAAGGACTTATTAGCCAGCCCTACTCTGTTCTTTATGATTGTGTTGTCATGGAGGAATGACTGGGCTCGTTGCTTCTAGTTGAAAAAGAAATGCTGTACTCATGGAATGGCTTAGAGCACTACTGAAAAGGGCTGTTAACGTGTGATAAATGACTGCATGTGCTGCATTTGCTACAGGAAAATTGTTTCCGTTTTTATTGGCGACACTTTGATATCTTGATCATTTCAAAGTGCACGTGTTTGAGCATGTGTCCGTTAGGTCAATTTTTTTTCTTGTCAGTACGATTTAGAATGAGTACTAAAAGCCCCAGTCTTCGGAAAGGGAACAGTATGGAGCACAATACCATGGAGGAGGATAGATGGAAGGAACTCCCTCAGACTGTTATTCCATAAGCTGGGATCCACCTGAGACTGTTATTCCATAAGCTGGGATCCACCTGAGACTGTTATTCCATAAGCTGGGATCCACCTGAGACTGTTATTCCATAGGCTGGGATCCACCTGAGACTGTTATTCCATAGGCTGGGATCCACCCCAAACTGTTATTCCATAGGCTGGGATCCACCTGAGACTGTTATTCCATAGGCTGGGATCCACCTGAGACTGTTATTCCATAGGCTGGGATCCACCTGAGACTGTTATTCCATAGGCTGGGATCCACCCCAGACTGTTATTCCATAGGCTGAGATCCACCTGAGACTGTTATTCCATAGGCTGGGATCCACCTGAGACTGTTATTCCATAGGCTGGGATCCACCTGAGACTGTTATTCCATAGGCTGGGATCCACCTGAGACTGTTATTCCATAGGCTGGGATCCACCTGAGACTGTTATTCCATAGGCTGGGATCCACCTGAGACTGTTATTCCATAGGCTTGGATCCACCTGAGACTGTAATTCCATAGGCTGGGATCCACCCCAAACTGTTATTCCATAGGCTGGGATCCACCCCAAACTGTTATTCCATAGGCTGGGATCCACCTGAGACTGTTATTCCATAGGCTGGGATCCACCTGAGACTGTTATTCCATAGGCTGGGATCCACCCCAGACTGTTATTCCATAGGCTGGGATCCACCCGAGACTGTTTTCCATAGGCTGGGATCCACCCGAGACTGTTATTCCATAGGCTGGGATCCACCCGAGACTGTTATTCCATAGGCTGGGATCCACCTGAGACTGTTATTCCATAGGCTGGGATCCACCTGAGACTGTTATTCCATAGGCTGGGATCCACCCCAGACTGTTATTCCATAGGCTGGGATCCACCCCAGACTGTTATTCCATAGGCTGGGATCCACCCGAGACTGTTTTCCATAGGCTGGGATCCACCCGAGACTGTTATTCCATAGGCTGGGATCCACCCGAGACTGTTATTCCATAGGCTGGGATCCACCTGAGACTGTTATTCCATAGGCTGGGATCCACCCCAGACTGTTATTCCATAGGCTGGGATCCACCCCAGACTGTTATTCCATAGGCTGGGATCCACCCCAGACTGTTATTCCATAGGCTGGGATCCACCCCAGACTGTTATTCCATAGGCTGGGATCCACCCCAGACTGTTATTCCATAGGCTGGGATCCACCCCAGACTGTTATTCCATAGGCTGGGATCCACCCCAGACTGTTATTCCATAGGCTGGGATCCACCCCAGACTGTTATTCCATAGGCTGGAACCAGCACTATGCAGCTGTTGCAAGAGCCATTTTTCACTGGCTGTCGACTGGTTGCAAAAGCAATGATTGATAGTCACCTTAAACTTCTTCAATTCAAACAATATTGGGTTAAAATACACATACGTATTTGTGAACAGCCCATCCACAACATCCACAATCAGTTATGGTACCAATGAGAGGCAGCAGTGTACTATGTAGATGTCAAGTGATCCGTATCACCCGCAGGCTACACCACTGCTGTCGTCCATATGTCCAAGTTTTTTCAAATTTGATGTAATATCTTTGGATGCCGACAGCAGTCGCACCATTGGAAGACATAGCTTGGGCTGTAGCCTACAAAAAAAGCCTATCCCTGCAATCCATCATACGCATTTGGCGGTGCCATTGTACATGTACGCAGACGCCCTTATCCAGAGTGATTTACAGGAGCAAAGTGCATTATTGTACTGGTTCACCATGGGAATCGAACGCACAACCCTGATGAGCTGCAAGCTCCATCTTATACCAACTGAGCCACAAGACACCTGGTTAGATTCACTCAACATAACCAGAAAGGTTTCATAAAGATATTTTTGCGCGAACTTAATCCTAGTAATCTAGTTTTTCATAAGTATCTGTATTATGATCGCACATTTTTTTGCTTTTTGTAACGTAACAGATTACAGTTACAGTTGTTTTGTTATCCATTGCTTGTAATCTGTTACTCCCTGTCGATAATGCGCCTTTTAAATGTAATGTTCTGATGATTGCGGAGATCTCACTCACGGTAAATACCGCAGATGTCAGCTCAATTGGAAACTACCTTTAAATGTCAAAATGTCAAATGCTACAATGCACCTCTGATTAAGATCCAGCCTTAATCTTACTCTAATACTGATCCAGCCTTAATTAACACTTCTTGTCAATACGGGTGCACTGTTTTCACTTTGGAAAAAATCGTGCCCAAATGAAACGGCCTCGTACTCTGTTCTAGATCATACAATATGCATATTATTATTACCATTGGATAGAAAACACTCTCAAGTTTCTAAAACTGTTTGAATTATATCTGTGAGTAAAACAGAACTCATTTGGCAGCAAACTTCCAAATAGGAAGTGAAAAATCTGAAAACGAGGCTCTGTTTCAGGGCCTGCCTATTCAACTGGATTTTATTTATCGATATGTATGCACTTCATACGCCTTCCACTAGATGTCAACAGGCAGTGGAAGGTGGAATGGGGTGTCTAGCTTGATCTGAGGCCGAACAAGAGCTTTTGGAATGACAGGTCCGGTATTTTCTTTGTCTTCGACGGCGCGCGAGGGACCTCGACATTGTCTTCTGAAAAGCGTTCGGTATACACGGCGAATATCTCCGGCTCTGATTTTATTTGATACATATGATAATAACATCATAAAGTAGGTTTTTTCAACCAAGTTTTATCAGTTTATTCAACGTTTATTGGGACTTTTGGAGTTTTCCGTTCTTTGCGCCAAGAGATGGGAATGTTAGCAACCTTGGCTAGCATTGTGGCGCGAATTCGACAGAAGAAATGGACATTCTAAAACCAAACAACGATTTATTCTGGAAATAGGACTCCTTGTACAACATTCTGATGGAAGCTCAGCAAAAGTAAGACAACATTTATGATGTTATTTCGTATTTCTGTGTAATATGTTGATGCCTATTCTCCGCCGTGTTGGTGAGCGCTGTCTCACAATAACCCAAGTTGTATGTTGTGGTAAAGTTATTTTAAAAAATCTAACACAGCGGTTGCATTAAGAACCAGTGTATCTTTCATTTGCCATACAACAAGTATTTTTATGTAAAGTTTATGATGAGTTCTTTGGTCAGATTAGGTGAGTGTCCAAAATATCTCCGGACATTCTGGGGAAATGTTGCTACGTATTCACAATGTATAACCACGATTTGCAGCTCTAAATATGCACATTTTCGAACAAAACATAAATGTATTGTATAACATGATGTTATAAGACTGTCATCTGATGAAGTTGTCCAAAGGTTAGTGATTAATTTTATATATATTGCTGGTTTTTGCGAAAGCTACCTTTGCGGTGAAAAAATGCGTTTGTGTGTTTGGCTATTGTGGTAAGCTAATATAATTCTATATTGTGTTTTTGCTGTAAAACACTTAAAAAATCGGAAATATTGGCTGGATTCACAAGATGTTTATCTTTCATTTGCTGTACACCATGTATTTTTCATAAATGTTTTATGATGAGTATTTATGTATTTCACGTTGCTCTCTGTAATTATTCTGGCTGCTTTGGTGCTATTTTTGATGGTGGCTGCAATGTAAAACTATGATTTATACCTCAAATATGCAAATTTTCGAACAAAACATAAATGTATTGTATAACATGTTATAAGACTGTCATCTGATGAAGTTGTTTCTTGGTTAGTGACTAATTTTATCTCTATTTTGTCAGTTTTGTGAAAGCTACCTATGCGGTGGAAACATGGTGAAAATATGCGGTTGTGTGTTTGGCTATTGTGGTTAGCTAATAGAAATACATATTGTGTTTTCGCTGTAAAACATTTAAAAAATCGGAAATGATGGCTGGATTCACAAGATGTTTATCTTTCATTTGCTGTATTGGACTTGTGATTTCATGAAAATGATATTATATGATACCCCTGTCCCGTTAGGCTAGGCTATGCTAGTCAGCTTTTTTGATGAGGAGGATCCCGGATCCGGGAGGGTGATGAAGTAGAGGTTTAACCTTACTCTAATATTGACCCAGCCTTAACCATAGATATCATCCTGACCAACCTGCCCTCTAAATACACCTCTGCTGTCTTTAACCAGGATCTCAGCGATCACTTCCTCATTGCCTTCGTCCGTAATGGGTCCGCGGTCAAACGACCACCCCTCATCACTGTCAAATGCTCCCTAAAACACTTCAGCGAGGTGGCCTTTCCAATCAACCTGGCCCGGGTATCCTGGAAGGACATTGACCTCATTCCGTCAGTAGAGGATGCCTGGTTATTCTTTAAAAGTGCTTTCCTCACCATCTTAAATAAGCATGCCCCAATCAAAACACGATATGTTTTTCGCGATATGCAACTTTTCAGGGAAGTTAAGAACCATTATACACAGTCAGTTAGGAAAGAAAAGGGTAGCTTTTTCAAACAGAAATTTGCATCCTGTAGCACAATCTCCAAAAAGTTCTGGGTTACTATTGTGTTATTGACTGTATGTTTGTTTTACTCCATGTGTAATTCTGTGTTGTTGTTTTGTCACACTGCTTTGCTTTATCTTGGCCAGGTCGCAGTTGTAAATGAGAACTTGTTCTCAACTGGCCTACCTGGTTAAATAAAGGTGACCTGGCCTACCTGGTTAAATAAAGGTGAAATAAAATAAAATAAACTTTCTCTAATAATGCCGGGCATACACTACACAATTTCGCCACAATTTTGACAAGCTCTTTTTGCCGTCCCAGACAAACTTTCATGGTTGGGTTGAAATCCTATGAACTTGGGCTAGGATGATTATGTCAGGACTCCCATAGTGCTTGGCTGCTGGGCTGGCTGGCCGGCTGACTGCTGGCCTGGCTGGCTGCTGGGCTGGCTGGCTGGCTGCTGGTCTGGCTGGCTGGCTGCTGGGCTGGCTGGCAGCTGGGCTGGCTGGCTGGCTGGCTGACTGCTGGGCTGGCTGGCTGGCTGCTGGTCTGGCTGGTTGCTGGGCTGACTGCTGGGCTGGCTGGCTGCTGGGCTGACTGCTGGTCTGGCTGGCTGCTGGGCTGACTGCTGGGCTGGCTGGCTGTGCAACCTGGTCTAAGAGCATTTCATATTATTCTGTACGTAAATCTGTAAAAAGTAGTAAGTAGTTGAAAAGTTGCTAATTACCTAAAATGCTAAAGTTGTCTATGACAAGATTTGAACTCACAACTTTTGGGTTGCTAGACAATCACGTTATACGTCTACCCTTCCACCCTCCTATTCATTATTTACTTAACCTCTAACGAGCCTCTACCCCGGGTCCGGGATCACCCCCCACCCCCCCACACACTGATTAGCATAGCTAGCATAGCTTCACAAGTAGATAGTAGCATCTAAATATCATTAAATCACAAGTCCAAGACACCAGATGAAAGATACAGATCTTGTGAATAAAGCCACCATTTCAGATTTTTAAAATGTTTTACAGGGAAGACAAAATATGTAAATCTATTAGCTAAACACGTTAGCAAAATACACCACTTTTCTAACTCCATCAGTTTCTTACTACTTCAGGTGCTATCACCAATTCGGCTAAACTAAGATATTGATAGCCACTAACCAAGAAAAAACCTCTTCAGATGACAGTCTGATAACATATTCATGGTATAGGATAGTTTTTGTTAGAAAAAAGTGCATATTTCAGGTAGAAATCACAGTTCTACATTGCAGCTGCAATCTGAAATAGCGTTGGAAGCAGCCGGAATAATTACTGAGACCGACGTCAATTACCAAAAGAATCATCCTAAAACACTTCAGAAAAATAGACAGCCTACAGCAATCGAAAGACACAGATTTTGTGAATCCAGAGAATATTTCAGATTTTCTAAGTGTTTTACAGCGAAAACACAATATAGCATTATATGAGCGTACCACAATAGCCAGAATCACAACCGCATTTACCAGCTGTAAATGTTAGCGATCGTAACAACCCAACAAAAGATATATAATTTGACTAACCTTGATATACTTCATCAGATGACAGACCTGTAACATCATATTACACAATGCATATAGCTTTTGTTCGAAAATGTGCATATTTAGCAGCACAAATCGTGGTTATACTATGTAATCACTACAAACATTGCATGTATTCTGGCCGGCGCCATTTTGGATTAGCGCCTATTCTTATAAAAATACTATTCATAAACTTGACTAAAAAATATAAGTTGGACAACAATCGAAAGATAAATTAGTTCTTAATGCAATCGCTATGTTAGATTTTTAAAATTAACGTTACTAGACATATAGTGTACGTTGCAGCCAGACCAGTGCCTGCAAAAGTGGCGCGCAAACACTATGACATTTTTCCACATAAATACATAATAACATCATAAATAGTTCCTACTTTTGGACGAGCTTCCATCAGTATCTTGGGCAATGTGTCTTTTCTTCAAAAGAATAGTTGCTTTGTTGTAAAACGTCCTCTTCACCTTTGGAACTAGCTGCTACCATTAGCTATGTCGCACACACATGTCCAAATCCTCAAACTAGATACAAAGGAAATTCAGAAAAATAGCACTATACTCGCATAAACTGATATAAATCGGTTTCAAATAACATCGTTATGATGTTTCTAACACCTATATTTAATTAAATTACAGACGGATACATCTCTGGTCGATAACTGAGCGTTCCAAAATTTCATCCTGACTTCTTGCCAGGCGCCATGACAAACGAAACAAAGAAAGGTACTCTCGTTCCATCCGGCTTTATAACCTCGGACAGCTACGCAGACAGACCATTCCACTTCTCATTGGTTACTGACATCCAGGGGAAGGCGGGTGCAGTTCAATTCCAGCCATAGAATATACACAGGCTTTAAAACTGAACCCAGATCAGAGGATAATTCTCAGACCTTCGCAAGTCATGTCAGGATTTTTGCTGTAGAGGGAGTTCTGGGTCACCCACAGACATAATTAAAACGGTTTTAGAAACTAGACAGTGTTTTCTATCCAATATTAGTAAGGATATGCATATTGTACGATCAAGAATTGAGCAATAGGCCGTTTAATTTGGAGACCAAAATATGCTAATGCGGAACAGCACCCCCTATAGTTGCAAGAAGTTTTAAGTAACCTTATGTCTTATCTAACCATACCAGACCATGCCAGTGTCCTGGATTTACATGTACTATGTTACGTCTAGTCTATGAGACCAGGCTAGCGTAGTTTGAGCGGTTCATTGTTATTCAATGTGTTTCTATTGGCTAATAGCAGTAAGGACTGTCTGTTATTCAATGTGTTTCTATTGGCTAATAGCAGTAAGGACTGTCTGTTATTCAATGTGTTTCTATTGGCTAATAGCAGTAAGGACTGTCTGTTATTCAATGTGTTTCTATTGGCTAATAGCAGTAAGGACTATCTGTTATTCAATGTGTTTCTATTGGCTAATAGCAGTAAGGACTATCTGTTATTCAATGTGTTTCTATTGGCTAATAGCAGTAAGGACTGTCTGTTATTCAATGTGTTTCTATTGGCTAATAGCAGTAAGGACTGTTATTCAATGTGTTTCTATTGGCTAACAGCAGTAAGGACTATCTGTTATTCAATGTGTTTCTATTGGCTAATAGCAGTAAGGACTGTTATTCAATGTGTTTCTATTGGCTAATAGCAGTAAGGACTATCTGTTATTCAATGTGTTTCTATTGGCTAATAGCAGTAAGGACTGTTATTCAATGTGTTTCTATTGGCTAATATCAGTAAGGACTATCTGTTATTCAATGTGTTTCTATTGGCTAATAGCAGTAAGGACTGTTATTCAATGTGTTTCTATTGGCTAATAGCAGTAAGGACTGTCTGTTATTCAATGTGTTTCTATTGGCTAATAGCAGTAAGGACTATGTTATTCAATGTGTTTCTATTGGCTAATAGCAGTAAGGACTATCTGTTATTCAATGTGTTTCTATTGGCTAATAGCAGTAAGGACTGTCTGTTATTCAATGTGTTTCTATTGGCTAATAGCAGTAAGGACCGTCTGTTATTCAATGTGTTTCTATTGGCTAATAGCAGTAAGGACTATGTTATTCAATGTGTTTCTATTGGCTAATAGCAGTAAGGACCGTCTGTTATTCAATGTGTTTCTATTGGCTAATAGCAGTAAGGACTGTTATTCAATGTGTTTCTATTGGCTAATAGCAGTAAGGTCTGTTATTCAATGTGTTTCTATTGGCTAATAGCAGTAAGGACTGTTATTCAATGTGTTTCTATTGGCTAATAGCAGTAAGGACTGTTATTCAATGTGTTTCTATTGGCTAATAGCAGTAAGGACTGTTATTCAATGTGTTTCTATTGGCTAATAGCAGTAAGGACTACCTGTTATTCAATGTGTTTCTATTGGCTAATAGCAGTAAGGACTATCTGTTATTCAATGTGTTTCTATTGGCTAATAGCAGCAAGGACAAATTCAATGTTTCATCAAATATTTATTTGATTCATTAAATCAATTCTAAATCAAATGGCAACATGTTATTTGTTGTGAACTTCTTAAAACAAGTCCATATGTGAACTTAGTAGGAATGGACTGAATGAAAGAGTTGGGAAAGATTTTAGAAGTGGTGCAGCTCACCTTTTCCTCAACTATATACAGATGCTTATGAAGGACAATTAAAGTTCTTCACCACAACAACAAAAATAAAACCCATACATTTTTAACAAAACAAAATAAAAGAACTTGGGTCAATCCAAAAAAATGGCATCACAGATACAAAAATTAAAATTACCTCAAATAGTATTTGAACCCAGGTACTGTAGCATCAATATACAGGGATCACAGAGAGAGAGATCAGTGGGAGAAGTACTGGGGGAGAAAGGACAGCTCAATCAAGCACAGATACAGGTTTTTAAATAATATAAATTGAGAAATCATGTGACTAAGTGAACAACAAATAAGGAAAAACTATGAAACAAAGATAAAGGACATAAAGATTTGATAGTAAAACGTTTTGGAGCACCTTAAATGAAATGTTGGGCAAAAAGGCAAACTCGGCTCCATCATTCATTGAATCAGATGGCTCATTCATCATAAAAACATTTTAAAAATATCGTTGGCGAGATTAGCAAATTTATGCATGACATGCCAGCAACAAATTCTGAATCTACATATACATGCATAACTGATAAAATTATGAAAGACAAGCACTGTCATTTTGAATTCTGTAAAGTCAGTGTGGAAGATGTCAAGGGTGGCCTAGTGGTTAGAGGCAGGGTGGCCTAGTGGTTAGAGACAGGTAGCCTAGTGGTAGAGGCAGGGTGGCCTAGTGGTTAGAGGCAGGGTGGCCTAGTGGTTAGAGGCAGGGTGGCCTAGTGGTTAGAGGCAGGGTGGCCTAGTGGTTAGAGAGGCAGGGTGGCCTAGTGGTTAGAGAGGCAGGGTGGCCTAGTGGTTAGAGGCAGGGTGGCCTAGTGGTTAGAGGCAGGTAGCCTAGTGGTTAGAGGCAGGTGGCCTAGTGGTTAGAGGCAGGGTGGCCTAGTGGTTAGAGGCAGGGTGGCCTAGTGGTTAGAGGCAGGGTGGCCTAGTGGTTAGAGAGGCAGGGTGGCCTAGTGGTTAGAGAGGCAGGGTGGCCTAGTGGTTAGAGGCAGGTAGCCTAGTGGTTAGAGGCAGGGTGGCCTAGTGGTTAGAGGCAGGGTGGCCTAGTGGTTAGAGAGGCAGGGTGGCCTAGTGGTTAGAGGCAGGGTGGCCTAGTGGTTAGAGGCAGGTAGCCTAGTGGTTAGAGGCAGGGTGGCCTAGTGGTTAGAGGCAGGGTGGCCTAGTGGTTAGAGGCAGGGTGGCCTAGTGGTTAGAGGCAGGGTGGCCTAGTGGTTAGAGGCAGGGTGGCCTAGTGGTTAGAGGCAGGGTGGCCTAGTGGTTAGAGGCAGGGTGGCCTAGTGGTTAGACGCAGGGTGGCCTAGTGGTTAGAGGCAGGGTGGCCTAGTGGTTAGAGGCAGGGTGGCCTAGTGGTTAGAGGCAGGGTGGCCTAGTGGTTAGAGGCAGGGTGGCCTAGTGGTTAGAGGCAGGGTGGCCTAGTGGTTAGAGACAGGGTGGCCTAGTGGTTAGAGGCAGGTAGCCTAGTGGTTAGAGGCAGGGTGGCCTAGTGGTTAGAGGCAGGGTGGCCTAGTGGTTAGAGAGGCAGGGTGGCCTAGTGGTTAGAGGCAGGGTGGCCTAGTGGTTAGAGGCAGGTAGCCTAGTGGTTAGAGGCAGGGTGGCCTAGTGGTTAGAGGCAGGGTGGCCTAGTGGTTAGAGGCAGGGTGGCCTAGTGGTTAGAGGCAGGGTGGCCTAGTGGTTAGAGGCAGGTAGCCTAGTGGTTAGAGGCAGGGTGGCCTAGTGGTTAGAGGCAGGGTGGCCTAGTGGTTAGAGGCAGGGTGGCCTAGTGGTTAGAGGCGGGTGGCCTAGTGGTTAGAGGCAGGGTGGCCTAGTGGTTAGAGGCAGGGTGGCCTAGTGGTTAGAGGCAGGGTGTTCTAGTGGTTAGAGGCAGGGTGGCCTAGTGGTTAGAGGCAGGGTGGCCTAGTGGTTAGAGGCAGGGTGGCCTAGTGGTTAGAGGCAGGTAGCCTAGTGGTTAGAGGCAGGGTGGCCTAGTGGTTAGAGGCAGGGTGGCCTAGTGGTTAGAGGCAGGGTGGCCTAGTGGTTAGAGGCGGGTGGCCTAGTGGTTAGAGGCAGGGTGGCCTAGTGGTTAGAGGCAGGGTGGCCTAGTGGTTAGAGGCAGGGTGGCCTAGTGGTTAGAGGCAGGGTGGCCTAGTGGTTAGAGGCAGGGTGGCCTAGTGGTTAGAGGCAGGGTGGCCTAGTGGTTAGAGGCAGGTAGCCTAGTGGTTAGAGGCAGGGTGGCCTAGTGGTTAGAGGCAGGTAGCCTAGTGGTTAGAGGCAGGGTGGCCTAGTGGTTAGAGGCAGGGTGGCCTAGTGGTTAGAGAGGCAGGGTGGCCTAGTGGTTAGAGGCAGGGTGGCCTAGTGGTTAGAGGCAGGTAGCCTAGTGGTTAGAGGCAGGGTGGCCTAGTGGTTAGAGGCAGGGTGGCCTAGTGGTTAGAGGCAGGGTGGCCTAGTGGTTAGAGGCAGGGTGGCCTAGTGGTTAGAGGCAGGGTGGCCTAGTGGTTAGAGGCAGGGTGGCCTAGTGGTTAGAGGCAGGGTGGCCTAGTGGTTAGACGCAGGGTGGCCTAGTGGTTAGAGGCAGGGTGGCCTAGTGGTTAGAGGCAGGGTGGCCTAGTGGTTAGAGGCAGGGTGGCCTAGTGGTTAGAGGCAGGGTGGCCTAGTGGTTAGAGGCAGGGTGGCCTAGTGGTTAGAGGCAGGGTGGCCTAGTGGTTAGAGGCAGGGTGGCCTAGTGGTTAGAGACAGGGTGGCCTAGTGGTTAGAGGCAGGTAGCCTAGTGGTTAGAGGCAGGGTGGCCTAGTGGTTAGAGGCAGGGTGGCCTAGTGGTTAGAGAGGCAGGGTGGCCTAGTGGTTAGAGGCAGGGTGGCCTAGTGGTTAGAGGCAGGTAGCCTAGTGGTTAGAGGCAGGGTGGCCTAGTGGTTAGAGGCAGGGTGGCCTAGTGGTTAGAGGCAGGGTGGCCTAGTGGTTAGAGGCAGGGTGGCCTAGTGGTTAGAGGCAGGTAGCCTAGTGGTTAGAGGCAGGGTGGCCTAGTGGTTAGAGGCAGGGTGGCCTAGTGGTTAGAGGCAGGGTGGCCTAGTGGTTAGAGGCGGGTGGCCTAGTGGTTAGAGGCAGGGTGGCCTAGTGGTTAGAGGCAGGGTGGCCTAGTGGTTAGAGGCAGGGTGTTCTAGTGGTTAGAGGCAGGGTGGCCTAGTGGTTAGAGGCAGGGTGGCCTAGTGGTTAGAGGCAGGGTGGCCTAGTGGTTAGAGGCAGGTAGCCTAGTGGTTAGAGGCAGGTGGCCTAGTGGTTAGAGGCAGGGTGGCCTAGTGGTTAGAGGCAGGGTGGCCTAGTGGTTAGAGGCAGGGTGGCCTAGTGGTTAGAGAGGCAGGGTGGCCTAGTGGTTAGAGAGGCAGGGTGGCCTAGTGGTTAGAGGCAGGTAGCCTAGTGGTTAGAGGCAGGGTGGCCTAGTGGTTAGAGGCAGGGTGGCCTAGTGGTTAGAGAGGCAGGGTGGCCTAGTGGTTAGAGGCAGGGTGGCCTAGTGGTTAGAGGCAGGTAGCCTAGTGGTTAGAGGCAGGGTGGCCTAGTGGTTAGAGGCAGGGTGGCCTAGTGGTTAGAGGCAGGGTGGCCTAGTGGTTAGAGGCAGGGTGGCCTAGTGGTTAGAGGCAGGGTGGCCTAGTGGTTAGAGGCAGGGTGGCCTAGTGGTTAGACGCAGGGTGGCCTAGTGGTTAGAGGCAGGGTGGCCTAGTGGTTAGAGGCAGGGTGGCCTAGTGGTTAGAGGCAGGGTGGCCTAGTGGTTAGAGGCAGGGTGGCCTAGTGGTTAGAGGCAGGGTGGCCTAGTGGTTAGAGGCAGGGTGGCCTAGTGGTTAGAGGCAGGGTGGCCTAGTGGTTAGAGGCAGGGTGGCCTAGTGGTTAGACGCAGGGTGGCCTAGTGGTTAGAGGCAGGGTGGCCTAGTGGTTAGAGGCAGGGTGGCCTAGTGGTTAGAGGCAGGGTGGCCTAGTGGTTAGAGGCAGGGTGGCCTAGTGGTTAGAGGCAGGGTGGCCTAGTGGTTAGAGGCAGGGTGGCCTAGTGGTTAGAGACAGGGTGGCCTAGTGGTTAGAGGCAGGTAGCCTAGTGGTTAGAGGCAGGGTGGCCTAGTGGTTAGAGGCAGGGTGGCCTAGTGGTTAGAGAGGCAGGGTGGCCTAGTGGTTAGAGGCAGGGTGGCCTAGTGGTTAGAGGCAGGTAGCCTAGTGGTTAGAGGCAGGGTGGCCTAGTGGTTAGAGGCAGGGTGGCCTAGTGGTTAGAGGCAGGGTGGCCTAGTGGTTAGAGGCAGGTAGCCTAGTGGTTAGAGGCAGGGTGGCCTAGTGGTTAGAGGCAGGGTGGCCTAGTGGTTAGAGGCAGGGTGGCCTAGTGGTTAGAGGCGGGTGGCCTAGTGGTTAGAGGCAGGGTGGCCTAGTGGTTAGAGGCAGGGTGGCCTAGTGGTTAGAGGCAGGGTGTTCTAGTGGTTAGAGGCAGGGTGGCCTAGTGGTTAGAGGCAGGGTGGCCTAGTGGTTAGAGGCAGGGTGGCCTAGTGGTTAGAGGCAGGTAGCCTAGTGGTTAGAGGCAGGGTGGCCTAGTGGTTAGAGGCAGGGTGGCCTAGTGGTTAGAGGCAGGGTGGCCTAGTGGTTAGAGGCGGGTGGCCTAGTGGTTAGAGGCAGGGTGGCATAGTGGTTAGAGGCAGGGTGGCCTAGTGGTTAGAGGCAGGGTGGCCTAGTGGTTAGAGGCAGGGTGGCCTAGTGGTTAGAGGCAGGGTGGCCTAGTGGTTAGAGGCAGGGTGGCCTAGTGGTTAGAGGCAGGTAGCCTAGTGGTTAGAGGCAGGGTGGCCTAGTGGTTAGAGGCAGGTAGCCTAGTGGTTAGAGGCAGGGTGGCCTAGTGGTTAGAGGCAGGGTGGCCTAGTGGTTAGAGGCAGGGTGGCCTAGTGGTTAGAGGCAGGTAGCCTAGTGGTTAGAGGCAGGGTGGCCTAGTGGTTAGAGGCAGGTAGCCTAGTGGTTAGAGGCAGGGTGGCCTAGTGGTTAGAGGCAGGGTGGCCTAGTGGTTAGAGAGGCAGGGTGGCCTAGTGGTTAGAGGCAGGGTGGCCTAGTGGTTAGAGGCAGGTAGCCTAGTGGTTAGAGGCAGGGTGGCCTAGTGGTTAGAGGCAGGGTGGCCTAGTGGTTAGAGGCAGGGTGGCCTAGTGGTTAGAGGCAGGGTGGCCTAGTGGTTAGAGGCAGGGTGGCCTAGTGGTTAGAGGCAGGGTGGCCTAGTGGTTAGAGGCAGGGTGGCCTAGTGGTTAGACGCAGGGTGGCCTAGTGGTTAGAGGCAGGGTGGCCTAGTGGTTAGAGGCAGGGTGGCCTAGTGGTTAGAGGCAGGGTGGCCTAGTGGTTAGAGGCAGGGTGGCCTAGTGGTTAGAGGCAGGGTGGCCTAGTGGTTAGAGGCAGGGTGGCCTAGTGGTTAGAGGCAGGGTGGCCTAGTGGTTAGAGACAGGGTGGCCTAGTGGTTAGAGGCAGGTAGCCTAGTGGTTAGAGGCAGGGTGGCCTAGTGGTTAGAGGCAGGGTGGCCTAGTGGTTAGAGAGGCAGGGTGGCCTAGTGGTTAGAGGCAGGGTGGCCTAGTGGTTAGAGGCAGGTAGCCTAGTGGTTAGAGGCAGGGTGGCCTAGTGGTTAGAGGCAGGGTGGCCTAGTGGTTAGAGGCAGGGTGGCCTAGTGGTTAGAGGCAGGGTGGCCTAGTGGTTAGAGGCAGGTAGCCTAGTGGTTAGAGGCAGGGTGGCCTAGTGGTTAGAGGCAGGGTGGCCTAGTGGTTAGAGGCAGGGTGGCCTAGTGGTTAGAGGCGGGTGGCCTAGTGGTTAGAGGCAGGGTGGCCTAGTGGTTAGAGGCAGGGTGGCCTAGTGGTTAGAGGCAGGGTGTTCTAGTGGTTAGAGGCAGGGTGGCCTAGTGGTTAGAGGCAGGGTGGCCTAGTGGTTAGAGGCAGGGTGGCCTAGTGGTTAGAGGCAGGTAGCCTAGTGGTTAGAGGCAGGTGGCCTAGTGGTTAGAGGCAGGGTGGCCTAGTGGTTAGAGGCAGGGTGGCCTAGTGGTTAGAGGCAGGGTGGCCTAGTGGTTAGAGAGGCAGGGTGGCCTAGTGGTTAGAGAGGCAGGGTGGCCTAGTGGTTAGAGGCAGGTAGCCTAGTGGTTAGAGGCAGGGTGGCCTAGTGGTTAGAGGCAGGGTGGCCTAGTGGTTAGAGAGGCAGGGTGGCCTAGTGGTTAGAGGCAGGGTGGCCTAGTGGTTAGAGGCAGGTAGCCTAGTGGTTAGAGGCAGGGTGGCCTAGTGGTTAGAGGCAGGGTGGCCTAGTGGTTAGAGGCAGGGTGGCCTAGTGGTTAGAGGCAGGGTGGCCTAGTGGTTAGAGGCAGGGTGGCCTAGTGGTTAGAGGCAGGGTGGCCTAGTGGTTAGACGCAGGGTGGCCTAGTGGTTAGAGGCAGGGTGGCCTAGTGGTTAGAGGCAGGGTGGCCTAGTGGTTAGAGGCAGGGTGGCCTAGTGGTTAGAGGCAGGGTGGCCTAGTGGTTAGAGGCAGGGTGGCCTAGTGGTTAGAGGCAGGGTGGCCTAGTGGTTAGAGGCAGGGTGGCCTAGTGGTTAGAGGCAGGGTGGCCTAGTGGTTAGACGCAGGGTGGCCTAGTGGTTAGAGGCAGGGTGGCCTAGTGGTTAGAGGCAGGGTGGCCTAGTGGTTAGAGGCAGGGTGGCCTAGTGGTTAGAGGCAGGGTGGCCTAGTGGTTAGAGGCAGGGTGGCCTAGTGGTTAGAGGCAGGGTGGCCTAGTGGTTAGAGACAGGGTGGCCTAGTGGTTAGAGGCAGGTAGCCTAGTGGTTAGAGGCAGGGTGGCCTAGTGGTTAGAGGCAGGGTGGCCTAGTGGTTAGAGAGGCAGGGTGGCCTAGTGGTTAGAGGCAGGGTGGCCTAGTGGTTAGAGGCAGGTAGCCTAGTGGTTAGAGGCAGGGTGGCCTAGTGGTTAGAGGCAGGGTGGCCTAGTGGTTAGAGGCAGGGTGGCCTAGTGGTTAGAGGCAGGTAGCCTAGTGGTTAGAGGCAGGGTGGCCTAGTGGTTAGAGGCAGGGTGGCCTAGTGGTTAGAGGCAGGGTGGCCTAGTGGTTAGAGGCGGGTGGCCTAGTGGTTAGAGGCAGGGTGGCCTAGTGGTTAGAGGCAGGGTGGCCTAGTGGTTAGAGGCAGGGTGTTCTAGTGGTTAGAGGCAGGGTGGCCTAGTGGTTAGAGGCAGGGTGGCCTAGTGGTTAGAGGCAGGGTGGCCTAGTGGTTAGAGGCAGGTAGCCTAGTGGTTAGAGGCAGGGTGGCCTAGTGGTTAGAGGCAGGGTGGCCTAGTGGTTAGAGGCAGGGTGGCCTAGTGGTTAGAGGCGGGTGGCCTAGTGGTTAGAGGCAGGGTGGCATAGTGGTTAGAGGCAGGGTGGCCTAGTGGTTAGAGGCAGGGTGGCCTAGTGGTTAGAGGCAGGGTGGCCTAGTGGTTAGAGGCAGGGTGGCCTAGTGGTTAGAGGCAGGGTGGCCTAGTGGTTAGAGGCAGGTAGCCTAGTGGTTAGAGGCAGGGTGGCCTAGTGGTTAGAGGCAGGTAGCCTAGTGGTTAGAGGCAGGGTGGCCTAGTGGTTAGAGGCAGGGTGGCCTAGTGGTTAGAGAGGCAGGGTGGCCTAGTGGTTAGAGGCAGGGTGGCCTAGTGGTTAGAGGCAGGTAGCCTAGTGGTTAGAGGCAGGGTGGCCTAGTGGTTAGAGGCAGGGTGGCCTAGTGGTTAGAGGCAGGGTGGCCTAGTGGTTAGAGGCAGGTAGCCTAGTGGTTAGAGGCAGGGTGGCCTAGTGGTTAGAGGCAGGGTGGCCTAGTGGTTAGAGGCAGGGTGGCCTAGTGGTTAGAGGCGGGTGGCCTAGTGGTTAGAGGCAGGGTGGCATAGTGGTTAGAGGCAGGGTGGCCTAGTGGTTAGAGGCAGGGTGGCCTAGTGGTTAGAGGCAGGGTGGCCTAGTGGTTAGAGGCAGGGTGGCCTAGTGGTTAGAGGCAGGGTGGCCTAGTGGTTAGAGGCAGGTAGCCTAGTGGTTAGAGGCAGGGTGGCCTAGTGGTTAGAGGCAGGTAGCCTAGTGGTTAGAGGCAGGGTGGCCTAGTGGTTAGAGGCAGGGTGGCCTAGTGGTTAGAGAGGCAGGGTGGCCTAGTGGTTAGAGGCAGGGTGGCCTAGTGGTTAGAGGCAGGTAGCCTAGTGGTTAGAGGCAGGGTGGCCTAGTGGTTAGAGGCAGGGTGGCCTAGTGGTTAGAGGCAGGGTGGCCTAGTGGTTAGAGGCAGGGTGGCCTAGTGGTTAGAGGCAGGGTGGCCTAGTGGTTAGACGCAGGGTGGCCTAGTGGTTAGAGGCAGGGTGGCCTAGTGGTTAGAGGCAGGGTGGCCTAGTGGTTAGAGGCAGGGTGGCCTAGTGGTTAGAGGCAGGGTGGCCTAGTGGTTAGAGGCAGGGTGGCCTAGTGGTTAGAGGCAGGGTGGCCTAGTGGTTAGAGGCAGGGTGGCCTAGTGGTTAGAGACAGGGTGGCCTAGTGGTTAGAGGCAGGTAGCCTAGTGGTTAGAGGCAGGGTGGCCTAGTGGTTAGAGGCAGGGTGGCCTAGTGGTTAGAGAGGCAGGGTGGCCTAGTGGTTAGAGGCAGGGTGGCCTAGTGGTTAGAGGCAGGTAGCCTAGTGGTTAGAGGCAGGGTGGCCTAGTGGTTAGAGGCAGGGTGGCCTAGTGGTTAGAGGCAGGGTGGCCTAGTGGTTAGAGGCAGGTAGCCTAGTGGTTAGAGGCAGGGTGGCCTAGTGGTTAGAGGCAGGGTGGCCTAGTGGTTAGAGGCAGGGTGGCCTAGTGGTTAGAGGCGGGTGGCCTAGTGGTTAGAGGCAGGGTGGCCTAGTGGTTAGAGGCAGGGTGTTCTAGTGGTTAGAGGCAGGGTGGCCTAGTGGTTAGAGGCAGGGTGGCCTAGTGGTTAGAGGCAGGGTGGCCTAGTGGTTAGAGGCAGGTAGCCTAGTGGTTAGAGGCAGGGTGGCCTAGTGGTTAGAGGCAGGGTGGCCTAGTGGTTAGAGGCAGGGTGGCCTAGTGGTTAGAGGCGGGTGGCCTAGTGGTTAGAGGCAGGGTGGCCTAGTGGTTAGAGGCAGGGTGGCCTAGTGGTTAGAGGCAGGGTGGCCTAGTGGTTAGAGGCAGGGTGGCCTAGTGGTTAGAGGCAGGGTGGCCTAGTGGTTAGAGGCAGGGTGGCCTAGTGGTTAGAGGCAGGGTGGCCTAGTGGTTAGAGGCAGGGTGTTCTAGTGGTTAGAGGCAGGGTGGCCTAGTGGTTAGAGGCAGGGTGGCCTAGTGGTTAGAGGCAGGGTGGCCTAGTGGTTAGAGGCAGGTAGCCTAGTGGTTAGAGGCAGGGTGGCCTAGTGGTTAGAGGCAGGGTGGCCTAGTGGTTAGAGGCAGGGTGGCCTAGTGGTTAGAGGCGGGTGGCCTAGTGGTTAGAGGCAGGGTGGCATAGTGGTTAGAGGCAGGGTGGCCTAGTGGTTAGAGGCAGGGTGGCCTAGTGGTTAGAGGCAGGGTGGCCTAGTGGTTAGAGGCAGGGTGGCCTAGTGGTTAGAGGCAGGGTGGCCTAGTGGTTAGAGGCAGGTAGCCTAGTGGTTAGAGGCAGGGTGGCCTAGTGGTTAGAGGCAGGTAGCCTAGTGGTTAGAGGCAGGGTGGCCTAGTGGTTAGAGGCAGGGTGGCCTAGTGGTTAGAGAGGCAGGGTGGCCTAGTGGTTAGAGGCAGGGTGGCCTAGTGGTTAGAGGCAGGTAGCCTAGTGGTTAGAGGCAGGGTGGCCTAGTGGTTAGAGGCAGGGTGGCCTAGTGGTTAGAGGCAGGGTGGCCTAGTGGTTAGAGGCAGGGTGGCCTAGTGGTTAGAGGCAGGGTGGCCTAGTGGTTAGACGCAGGGTGGCCTAGTGGTTAGAGGCAGGGTGGCCTAGTGGTTAGAGGCAGGGTGGCCTAGTGGTTAGAGGCAGGGTGGCCTAGTGGTTAGAGGCAGGGTGGCCTAGTGGTTAGAGGCAGGGTGGCCTAGTGGTTAGAGGCAGGGTGGCCTAGTGGTTAGAGGCAGGGTGGCCTAGTGGTTAGAGACAGGGTGGCCTAGTGGTTAGAGGCAGGTAGCCTAGTGGTTAGAGGCAGGGTGGCCTAGTGGTTAGAGGCAGGGTGGCCTAGTGGTTAGAGAGGCAGGGTGGCCTAGTGGTTAGAGGCAGGGTGGCCTAGTGGTTAGAGGCAGGTAGCCTAGTGGTTAGAGGCAGGGTGGCCTAGTGGTTAGAGGCAGGGTGGCCTAGTGGTTAGAGGCAGGGTGGCCTAGTGGTTAGAGGCAGGTAGCCTAGTGGTTAGAGGCAGGGTGGCCTAGTGGTTAGAGGCAGGGTGGCCTAGTGGTTAGAGGCAGGGTGGCCTAGTGGTTAGAGGCGGGTGGCCTAGTGGTTAGAGGCAGGGTGGCCTAGTGGTTAGAGGCAGGGTGGCCTAGTGGTTAGAGGCAGGGTGTTCTAGTGGTTAGAGGCAGGGTGGCCTAGTGGTTAGAGGCAGGGTGGCCTAGTGGTTAGAGGCAGGGTGGCCTAGTGGTTAGAGGCAGGTAGCCTAGTGGTTAGAGGCAGGGTGGCCTAGTGGTTAGAGGCAGGGTGGCCTAGTGGTTAGAGGCAGGGTGGCCTAGTGGTTAGAGGCAGGGTAGCCTAGTGGTTAGAGGCAGGGTAGCCTAGTGGTTAGAGGCAGGGTGGCCTAGTGGTTAGAGGCAGGGTGGCCTAGTGGTTAGAGGCAGGGTGGCCTAGTGGTTAGAGGCAGGTGGCCTAGTGGTTAGAGGCAGGTGGCCTAGTGGTTAGAGGCAGGGTGGCCTAGTGGTTAGAGGCAGGTAGCCTAGTGGTTAGAGGCAGGGTGGCCTAGTGGTTAGAGGCAGGGTGGCCTAGTGGTTAGACGCAGGGTGGCCTAGTGGTTAGACGCAGGGTGGCCTAGTGGTTAGACACAGGGTGGCCTAGTGGTTAGAGGCAGGGTGGCCTAGTGGTTAGACGCAGGGTGGCCTAGTGGTTAGATGCAGGGTGGCCTAGTGGTTAGACGCAGGGTGGCCTAGTGGTTAGACGCAGGGTGGCCTAGTGGTTAGACGCAGGGTGGCCTAGTGGTTAGAGGCAGGGTGGCCTAGTGGTTAGAGGCAGGTGGCCTAGTGGTTAGAGGCAGGGTGGCCTAGTGGTTAGAGGCAGGTGGCCTAGTGGTTAGAGGCAGGTAGCCTAGTGGTTAGAGGCAGGTAGCCCAGTGGTTAGAGGCAGGTAGCCTAGTGGTTAGAGGTAGGTAGCCTAGTGGTTAGAGGCAGGTAGCCTAGTGGTTAGAGGTAGGTAGCCTAGTGGTTAGAGGCAGGTAGCCTAGTGGTTAGAGGCAGGAGGCCTAGTGGTTAGAGGCAGGTGACCTAGTGGTTAGAGGCAGGTAGCCTAGTGGTTAGAGGCAGGTAGCCTGGTGGTTAGAGTTAGGGTGGCCTAGTGGTTAGAGGCAGGTAGCCTAGTGGTTAGAGGCAGGTAGCCTAGTGGTTAGAGGCAGGTAGCCTAGTGGTTAGAGGCAGGTAGCCTAGTGGTTAGAGGCAGGTAGCCTAGTGGTTAGAGGTAGGTAGCCTAGTGGTTAGAGGCAGGTAGCCTAGTGGTTAGAGGTAGTTAGCCTAGTGGTTAGAGGCAGGTAGCCTAGTGGTTAGAGGCAGGTGGCCTAGTGGTTAGAGGCAGGTAGCCTAGTGGTTAGAGGCAGGTAGCCTAGTGGTTAGAGGCAGGTAGCCTCGTGGTTAGAGGCAGGTAGCCTGGTGGTTAGAGGCAGGGTGGCCTAGTGGTTAGAGGCAGGTAGCCTAGTGGTTAGAGGCAGGTAGCCTAGTGGTTAGAGGCAGGTAGCCTAGTGGTTAGAGGTAGGTAGCCTAGTGGTTAGAGGCAGGTAGCCTAGTGGTTAGAGGTAGGTAGCCTAGTGGTTAGAGGTAGGTAGCCTAGTGGTTAGAGGCAGGGTGGCCTAGTGGTTAGACGCAGGGTGGCCTAGTGGTTAGAGGCAGGGTGGCCTAGTGGTTAGAGGCAGGGTGGCCTAGTGGTTAGAGGCAGGTGGCCTAGTGGTTAGAGGCAGGTAGCCTAGTGGTTAGAGGCAGGTGGCCTAGTGGTTAGAGGCAGGTAGCCTAGTGGTTAGAGGCAGGTAGCCTAGTGGTTAGAGGCAGGTAGCCTAGTGGTTAGAGGCAGGTGACCTAGTGGTTAGAGGCAGGTAGCCTAGTGGTTAGAGGCAGGTAGCCTAGTGGTTAGAGGCAGGTAGCCTGGTGGTTAGAGGCAGGGTGGCCTAGTGGTTAGAGGCAGGTAGCCTAGTGGTTAGAGGCAGGTAGCCTAGTGGTTAGAGGCAGGTAGCCTAGTGGTTAGAGGCAGGTAGCCTAGTGGTTAGAGGTAGGTAGCCTAGTGGTTAGAGGCAGGTAGCCTAGTGGTTAGAGGTAGGTAGCCTAGTGGTTAGAGGTAGGTAGCCTAGTGGTTACAGGCAGGGTGGCCTAGTGGTTAGACGCAGGGTGGCCTAGTGGTTAAAGGCAGGGTGGCCTAGTGGTTAGAGGCAGGGTGGCCTAGTGGTTAGAGGCAGGTGGCCTAGTGGTTAGAGGCAGGTAGCCTAGTGGTTAGAGGCAGGTGACCTAGTGGTTAGAGGCAGATAGCCTAGTGGTTAGAGGCAGGTAGCCTAGTGGTTAGAGGCAGGTAGCCTAGTGGTTAGAGGCAGGGTAGCCTAGTGGTTAGAGGTAGGGTAGCCTAGTGGTTAGAGGCAAGGTAGCCTAGTGGTTAGAGGCAGGTAGCCTAGTGGTTAGAGGCAGGTAGCCTGGTGGTTAGAGGCAAGGTAGCCTAGTGGTTAGAGGCAGGTAGCCTAGTGGTTAGAGGCAGGTAGCCTAGTGGTTAGAGGCAGGGTAGCCTAGTGGTTAGAGGCAGGGTGGCCTAGTGGTTAGAGGCAGGGTGGCCTAGTGGTTAGAGGCAGGGTGGCCTAGTGGTTAGAGGCAGGGTGGCCTAGTGGTTAGAGGCAGGGTGGCCTAGTGGTTAGAGGCAGGTAGCCTAGTGGTTAGAGGCAGGGTGGCCTAGTGGTTAGAGGCAGGGTGGCCTAGTGGTTAGAGGCAGGGTGGCCTAGTGGTTAGAGGCAGGGTAGCCTAGTGGTTAGAGGCAGGGTAGCCTAGTGGTTAGAGGCAGGGTGGCCTAGTGGTTAGAGGCAGGGTGGCCTAGTGGTTAGAGGCAGGGTGGCCTAGTGGTTAGAGGCAGGTGGCCTAGTGGTTAGAGGCAGGTGGCCTAGTGGTTAGAGGCAGGGTGGCCTAGTGGTTAGAGGCAGGTAGCCTAGTGGTTAGAGGCAGGGTGGCCTAGTGGTTAGAGGCAGGGTGGCCTAGTGGTTAGACGCAGGGTGGCCTAGTGGTTAGACGCAGGGTGGCCTAGTGGTTAGACACAGGGTGGCCTAGTGGTTAGAGGCAGGGTGGCCTAGTGGTTAGACGCAGGGTGGCCTAGTGGTTAGATGCAGGGTGGCCTAGTGGTTAGACGCAGGGTGGCCTAGTGGTTAGACGCAGGGTGGCCTAGTGGTTAGACGCAGGGTGGCCTAGTGGTTAGAGGCAGGGTGGCCTAGTGGTTAGAGGCAGGTGGCCTAGTGGTTAGAGGCAGGGTGGCCTAGTGGTTAGAGGCAGATGGCCTAGTGGTTAGAGGCAGGTAGCCTAGTGGTTAGAGGCAGGTAGCCCAGTGGTTAGAGGCAGGTAGCCTAGTGGTTAGAGGTAGGTAGCCTAGTGGTTAGAGGCAGGTAGCCTAGTGGTTAGAGGTAGGTAGCCTAGTGGTTAGAGGCAGGTAGCCTAGTGGTTAGAGGCAGGAGGCCTAGTGGTTAGAGGCAGGTGACCTAGTGGTTAGAGGCAGGTAGCCTAGTGGTTAGAGGCAGGTAGCCTGGTGGTTAGAGTTAGGGTGGCCTAGTGGTTAGAGGCAGGTAGCCTAGTGGTTAGAGGCAGGTAGCCTAGTGGTTAGAGGCAGGTAGCCTAGTGGTTAGAGGCAGGTAGCCTAGTGGTTAGAGGCAGGTAGCCTAGTGGTTAGAGGTAGGTAGCCTAGTGGTTAGAGGCAGGTAGCCTAGTGGTTAGAGGTAGTTAGCCTAGTGGTTAGAGGCAGGTAGCCTAGTGGTTAGAGGCAGGTGGCCTAGTGGTTAGAGGCAGGTAGCCTAGTGGTTAGAGGCAGGTAGCCTAGTGGTTAGAGGCAGGTAGCCTAGTGGTTAGAGGCAGGTAGCCTGGTGGTTAGAGGCAGGGTGGCCTAGTGGTTAGAGGCAGGTAGCCTAGTGGTTAGAGGCAGGTAGCCTAGTGGTTAGAGGCAGGTAGCCTAGTGGTTATAGGTAGGTAGCCTAGTGGTTAGAGGCAGGTAGCCTAGTGGTTAGAGGTAGGTAGCCTAGTGGTTAGAGGTAGGTAGCCTAGTGGTTAGAGGCAGGGTGGCCTAGTGGTTAGACGCAGGGTGGCCTAGTGGTTAGAGGCAGGGTGGCCTAGTGGTTAGAGGCAGGGTGGCCTAGTGGTTAGAGGCAGGTGGCCTAGTGGTTAGAGGCAGGTAGCCTAGTGGTTAGAGGCAGGTGGCCTAGTGGTTAGAGGCAGGTAGCCTAGTGGTTAGAGGCAGGTAGCCTAGTGGTTAGAGGCAGGTAGCCTAGTGGTTAGAGGCAGGTGACCTAGTGGTTAGAGGCAGGTAGCCTAGTGGTTAGAGGCAGGTAGCCTAGTGGTTAGAGGCAGGTAGCCTGGTGGTTAGAGGCAGGGTGGCCTAGTGGTTAGAGGCAGGTAGCCTAGTGGTTAGAGGCAGGTAGCCTAGTGGTTAGAGGCAGGTAGCCTAGTGGTTAGAGGCAGGTAGCCTAGTGGTTAGAGGTAGGTAGCCTAGTGGTTAGAGGCAGGTAGCCTAGTGGTTAGAGGTAGGTAGCCTAGTGGTTAGAGGTAGGTAGCCTAGTGGTTACAGGCAGGGTGGCCTAGTGGTTAGACGCAGGGTGGCCTAGTGGTTAAAGGCAGGGTGGCCTAGTGGTTAGAGGCAGGGTGGCCTAGTGGTTAGAGGCAGGTGGCCTAGTGGTTAGAGGCAGGTAGCCTAGTGGTTAGAGGCAGGTGACCTAGTGGTTAGAGGCAGATAGCCTAGTGGTTAGAGGCAGGTAGACTAGTGGTTAGAGGCAGGTAGCCTAGTGGTTAGAGGCAGGTAGCCTAGTGGTTAGAGGTAGGGTAGCCTAGTGGTTAGAGGCAAGGTAGCCTAGTGGTTAGAGGCAGGTAGCCTAGTGGTTAGAGGCAGGTAGCCTGGTGGTTAGAGGCAAGGTAGCCTAGTGGTTAGAGGCAGGTAGCCTAGTGGTTAGAGGCAGGTAGCCTAGTGGTTAGAGGCAGGGTAGCCTAGTGGTTAGAGGCAAGGTAGCCTAGTGGTTAGAGGCAGGCAGCCTAGTGGTTGGAGGCTGGTAGCCTAGTGGTTAGAGGCAGGTAGCCTAGTGGTTAGAGGCAGGTAGCCTAGTGGTTAGAGGCAGGTAGCCTGGTGGTTAGAGGCAGGGTGGCCTAGTGGTTAGAGGCAGGTAGCCTAGTGGTTAGAGGCAGGGTGGCCTAGTGGTTAGAGGCAGGTAGCCTAGTGGTTAGAGGCAGGTAGCCTAGTGGTTAGAGGCAGGGTGGCCTAGTGGTTAGAGGCAGGTAGCCTAGTGGTTAGAGGCAGGTAGCCTAGTGGTTAGAGGCAGGTAGCCTAGTGGTTAGAGGCAGGGTAGCCTAGTGGTTAGAGGCAGGGTAGCCTAGTGGTTAGAGGCAGGTAGCCTAGTGGTTAGAGGCAGGTAGCCTAGTGGTTAGAGGCAGGTAGCCTAGTGGTTAGAGGCAGGTAGACTAGTGGTTAGAGGCAGGTAGCCTAGTGGTTAGAGGCAGGTGACCTAGTGGTTAGAGGCAGGTAGCCTCGTGGTTAGAGGCAGGTAGCCTAGTGGTTAGAGGCAGGTAGCCTAGTGGTTAGAGGCAGGTAGCCTAGTGGTTAGAGGCAGGTAGCCTAGTGGTTAGAGGCAGGGTGGCCTAGTTGTTAGAGGCAGGTGGCCTAGTGGTTAGAGACAGGTAGCCTAGTGGTTAGAGGCAGGTGGCCTAGTGGTTAGAGGCAGGTAGCCTAGTGGTTAGAGGCAGGTAGCCTAGTGGTTAGAGGCAGGTAGCCTAGTGGTTAGAGGCAGGTGACCTAGTGGTTAGAGGCAGGTAGCCTAGTGGTTCGAGGCAGGTAGCCTAGTGGTTAGAGGCAGTGGTTAGAGGCAGGGTGGCCTAGTGGTTAGAGGCAGGTAGCCTAGTGGTTAGAGGCAGGTAGCCTAGTGGTTAGAGGCAGGTAGCCTAGTGGTTAGAGGCAGGTAGCCTAGTGGTTAGAGGTAGGTAGCCTAGTGGTTAGAGGCAGGTAGCCTAGTGGTTAGAGGTAGGTAGCCTAGTGGTTAGAGGTAGGTAGCCTAGTGGTTAGAGGCAGGGTGGCCTAGTGGTTAGACGCAGGGTGGCCTAGTGGTTAGAGGCAGGGTGGCCTAGTGGTTAGAGGCAGGGTGGCCTAGTGGTTAGAGGCAGGTGGCCTAGTGGTTAGAGGCAGGTAGCCTAGTGGTTAGAGGCAGGTGACCTAGTGGTTAGAGGCAGGTAGCCTAGTGGTTAGAGGCAGGTAGCCTAGTGGTTAGAGGCAGGTAGCCTAGTGGTTAGAGGCAGGTAGCCTAGTGGTTAGAGGCAGGGTAGCCTAGTGGTTAGAGGCAAGGTAGCCTAGTGGTTAGAGGCAGGTAGCCTAGTGGTTAGAGGCTGGTAGCCTAGTGGTTAGAGGCAGGTAGCCTAGTGGTTAGAGGCAGGTAGCCTAGTGGTTAGAGGCAGGTAGCCTGGTGGTTAGAGGCAAGGTAGCCTAGTGGTTAGAGGCAGGTAGCCTAGTGGTTAGAGGCAGGTAGCCTAGTGGTTAGAGGCAGGGTAGCCTAGTGGTTAGAGGCAAGGTAGCCTAGTGGTTAGAGGCAGGTAGCCTAGTGGTTAGAGGCTGGTAGCCTAGTGGTTAGAGGCAGGTAGCCTAGTGGTTAGAGGCAGGTAGCCTAGTGGTTAGAGGCAGGTAGCCTGGTGGTTAGAGGCAGGGTGGCCTAGTGGTTAGAGGCAGGTAGCCTAGTGGTTAGAGGCAGGGTGGCCTAGTGGTTAGAGGCAGGTAGCCTAGTGGTTAGAGGCAGGTAGCCTAGTGGTTAGAGGCAGGGTAGCCTAGTGGTTAGAGGCAGGTAGCCTAGTGGTTAGAGGCAGGTAGCCTAGTGGTTAGAGGCAGGGTAGCCTAGTGGTTAGAGGCAGGGTAGCCTAGTGGTTAGAGGCAGGTAGCCTAGTGGTTAGAGGCAGGTAGCCTAGTGGTTAGAGGCAGGTAGCCTAGTGGTTAGAGGCAGGTAGACTAGTGGTTAGAGGCAGGTAGCCTAGTGGTTAGAGGCAGGTGACCTAGTGGTTAGAGGCAGGTAGCCTCGTGGTTAGAGGCAGGTAGCCTAGTGGTTAGAGGCAGGTAGCCTAGTGGTTAGAGGCAGGTAGCCTAGTGGTTAGAGGCAGGTAGCCTAGTGGTTAGAGACAGGTAGCCTAGTGGTTAGAGGCAGGTAGCCTAGTGGTTAGAGACAGGTAGCCTAGTGGTTAGAGGCAGGTAGCCTAGTGGTTAGAGACAGGTAGCCTAGTGGTTAGAGCATTGGGCCAGTAATCGAAAGGTTGCTGGATTGAGTCCCTGAGCTGACAAGGTGAAAATCTGTCATTCTGCCCCTGAACAAGGCAGTTTAACCCACTGTTCCCTGATAGGATGTCATTGTAAATAAGAATTTGTTCTAAAAAGACTTTCCTAGCTAAAATAAAATATAAAAAATGACAAGCCATCTGGGTCTGACAACTTGGATGTAAATATACTGAGGATGATAGCAGACGATATATGATCCATTTCAGGAAGCTAGGTGTCGCTCTTCACAGGAGAGGCATTTGAATGTAAAAAAATATAGATCATTTTTCAAAATGTTTTTTTTTTGGCCAGAAATGCCTTCTGGAACATGTGAACTTTCACGTGCCTTAAAACTTCTTCGGGATCAGTGTCACTTCCACGGGACGGTTGAGCTAACGTAGGCTAATGCGATTAGCATGAGGTTGTAAGTAACAAGAACATTTCCCAGGACGTAGACATATCTGATATTGGCAGGAAGCTTAATAACAAACTTGAATGCCATTTGTAAATATGAATAAAATTGTTAAATTACGAGCCTAGTTGGTTTATAGCCTAGGGGGAAAAAAATATTCTGTATATAAAATGAGCTGCTGAGTCTGTGTAAACAATCCTGTTATGAAACTTCTTTCTGAGACGGAGTGACTTCACACAACGGGCCAAACAAGTTCTAGGTACAAAACAAAACGTAAATGACTACAGGACATCTTTTTCTTAGTTAAAAGGTTCCAGTCTGCCGTGAAGTGTTCATCCCATGTACGGTGCATTCAGAAAGTATTCAGACCCCTTGACTTTTCCCACATTTTGTTACGTTACGGCCTTAAGTGAGTGCGACTCCCCATAGTGTGTTGTACCTCGTTTCCCCTCCCTCAGGGAACCGTAGTTATAGTCATAACATATGTTGACTGAGTGAAAGTGATTATGTTTTCTCTCCTTGTTCCCAAAGTGTGCACTTGTTCACTTCCCTTCACTGATTTGGAAGGAAATGACTGGCGTAAGAAACATGGTGGAAACTCCCAATAGCCCATGCCTCCAGCAATCCAATACTTTTAGATTTGTAGAAAGTAGTGAACAAGTGCACACCTCAGGAGAAAGGAGATACTATTAGGACTCACAATATGGACTAGACTAGAGGGACAGGAAGGTGTAGGAAACCAGGACGGATGACGAGGAAAACACAATGGGTGTTAGTTAGAGTGCATTGTACTGAAGTCTAGGGTTCCAAAAGAGTTCTTCGGCTTTCCCTTTTTGATTTCAGATAGAACCCTTTTTGGTTCCAAAAAGGGTTCTTCAAAGGGTTCTCCTATGGGAACAGCCGAAGAACCCTTTAAGGTTCTAGATAGCACTTTTTATTCTAAGAGTGCATGTACAACAATGTACAGTATCATCGCATTCATTCACAGGTACAAAATGATCCTAGATAGATAGATAGATGTGTTGTCTCACATTGTGTCGTTGTCTCACATTGTGTCGTTGTCTCACATTGTGGTGTTGTCACACATTGTGGTGTTGTCTCACATTGTGTCGTTGTCTCACATTGTGTTGTTGTCACACATTGTGTTGTTGTCTCACATTGTGGTGTTGTCTCACATTGTGTCGTTGTCTCACATTGTGGTGTTGTCTCACATTGTGTCGTTGTCTCACATTGTGTTGTTGTCTCACATTGTGTCGTTGTCTCACATTGTGTCGTTGTCACATTGTGGTGTTGTCTCACATTGTGGTGTTGTCTCACATTGTGGTGTTGTCTCACATTGTGGTGTTGTCTCACATTGTGTCGTTGTCTCACATTGTGGTGTTGTCTCACATTGTGGTGTTGTCTCACATTGTGGTGTTATCTCACATTGTGTCGTTGTCAGATTGTGTTGTAGTCTCACATTGTGGTGTTGTCTCACATTGTGGTGTTGTCTCACATTGTGGTGTTGTCTCACATTGTGGTGTTATCTCACATTGTGTCGTTGTCAGATTGTGTTGTAGTCTCACATTGTGTTGTAGTCTAGATCGGGGTCGGGAGCTGGCCTGCAGAGACACCACCCTCACCTGTCCATCAGGCTGGACAACATGCTGGCTACTCGTGGACGTCTAGATCGGGGTCTGGTTGTTCCATCCTCCCGTACCCTCTCTCCTGTACCCATTGAGTTGGGAGGGATGGTGCGCAGGGAGACCGGAGGGGGTTCCCGCTCGTGCACCATGGTCGCAGAGGTCACACTGCTGGTCGGTGCCGGGTTGGTCCTCTGGGAATCGAGGCAGCAGGCAGGGCACTCTGGCGTCACCCCAGGTGAGTAGGCCCCATTCTCATCCAGAGCCCTCTGTTGCACATATGTTTGTCTCTGTCACTTTTCCTGAATTTTCCCCGCGTTCCCAGCATAAGGCTCTAGTAGATTCCGGCGCGGCTGGGAATTTCATTAATAAAGGTTTAGCTCATAGTTTAGGGATCCCCATTGTTCCTGTGGATATGCCTTTTCCCGTTCATGCCTTAGATAGTCGACCATTAGGGTCAGGGTTTATCAGGGAGGCCACTGCTCCTGAGTATGGTAACGCAGGGGGGTCACAAGGAGAATATTAATATTTTCCTCATTGATTCTCCTGCGTATTCTGTGGAGCTGGGCCTACCCTGGTTAGCTTGCCACAACCCCACTGTTTCGTGGCCACAGAGGGCTCTCACGGGGTGGTCGCGAGAGTGCTCAGGGAGGTGTGTAGGGGTTTCCGTGGGTGCTACTACGGTGGAAAGTCCAGACCAGGTCTCCACCGTGCGCATTCCCCCAGAATATGCCGATTTGGCTCTCGCCTTCTGTAAACCCCATCTACGGGGGGGATTGTGACCAGGTGAAACTATGATCTCTTATTGATGTCTCTTGTTAAATCCACTTAGATCACTGCACTCCTGGTAGACAGGGGTACATTCAGCCCTCCATTTCCCCCGTCTCCTCGAGTTTCTTTTTTGTGAAGAAGAAGGATGGAGGTTTGCGCCCGTGCATTGACTATAGAGGTCTTAATCAAATCACGGTGAGGTACAGTTACCCGCTACCTCTTATCGCTATGGCGATCGAGTCAATGCACGGGGTGCGCTTCTTCACTAAACTGGATCTCCGGAGTGCGTACAATCTGGTGCGTATTCGGAAGGGAGACGAGTGGAAGTTTAGAGTACCTCGTCATGCAGTATGAGTTGATGAATGCTCCATCAGTCTTCCAATCATTTGTAGACGAGATTTTCAGAGACCTGCAGGGTGTAGTGGTGTATATCAATGACATCCTGATATACTCCGCTACACGCGCCGAGCATGTGTCCCTGATGCGCAAAGTGCCTGATTGCCTGTTGGAGCATGACCTATATGTCAAGGCTGAGAAATGCTTGTTCTTCCAACAGTCCGTCTCCTTCCTAGGGCATCGGATTTCCACGTCAGGAGTGGAGATGGAGAGTGACCGCATTGCTGCCGTGCGTAATTGGCCGACTCCCACCAAGGAGGTGCAGCGAATCTTAGGGTTTGCCAACTACTACCGGAGATTTATCCAGGGTTTTGGTCAGGTTGCTGCTCCCATTACCTCACTGCTAAAGGGGGGCCTGGTGCGCTTTCAGTGGTCAGCTGAGGCGAACAGGGCTTTTAGGAACCTGAAGGCTCTGTTTACCTCGGTTCCGGTGTTGGCTCATCCGGATCCCTCTTTGCCGTTCATAGTGGAGGTGGATGCATCCGAAACTGGGAGCAGTTCTCTCTCAGCGCTCGGGTGTGCCACTGAAGCTCCGCCCCTGTGCCTTCTTTTCGAAGAAGCTCAGCCCAGCGGAGTGAAACTATGATTTGGGGGACCGGGAGCTGTTGGCTGTCGTAAAAAGCCTTGAAGGCGTGGAGACATTGGCTTGAGGGGGCTGAACACCCTTTCCTCATCTGGACTGACCATCGCAATCTGGAGTACATCCGGGAGGCGAGGAGACTGAATCCTCGTCAGGCAAGGTGGGCCATGTTTTTCACCTGTTTTGTGTTTTACCCTCTCTTACAGACCAGGCTCCCAGAACGTTAAGGCAGACGCACTGTCCCGGCTGTATGACACAGAGGAGCGTCCCATGGATCCCACTCCCATACTCCCAGCCTCTTGTTTGGTGGCGCCGGTGGTGTGGGAGCTGGACGCGGACATTGAGCGGGCGTCACGTGCAGAGCCCTCTCCCCGTCAGTGTCCAGCTTGGCGTCTGTACGTTCCGTCTGCTGTCCGCGACCGACTGATCTATTGGGCCCACACGTCACCCTCCTCTGGTCATCCTGGGATAGGTCGGACGATGCGCTGTCTTGAAGAGAGGTACTGGTGGCCCACTTTAGCTAAGGACGTGAGGATTTATGTTTCCTCCTGCTCAGTGTGCGCGCAGTGCAAGGCTCCTAGACACCTGACCAGAGGTAAGTTACAACCCTTACCCGTTCCACAACGGCCGTGGTCACACCTGTCAGTGGATTTTTTTAACTGATCTTCCACTTTCACAGGGTAACACCACGATCCTGGTCGTTGTGGATCGTTTTTCTAAGTCCTGTCATCTCCTCCCTTTGCCCGGTCTCCTTACGGCCTTACAAACTGCGGAGGCCCTGTTTACACACGTTTTCCGACACTATGGGGTGCCTGAGGATATAGTGTCTGATCGGGGTCCCCAGTTCACGTCAAGGGTCTGGAAGGCGTTCATGGAATGTCTCGGTCAGCCTTACCTCAGGTTTTCACCACGAGAGTAATGGGCAGGTGGAGAGAGTTAACCAGGATGTGGGTAGGTTTCTGCGGTCTTATTGCCAGGACCAGCCGGAGGAGTGGGCGAAGTTCGTGCCATGGGCAGAGATGGCCCAGAACTCGCTCCGCCACTAACCTTTCTCCCTTTCAATGTGTATTTGCGTATCAGACGGTTCTGGCTCCTTGGCATCAGAGTCAGACCGAGGCACCGGCGGTGGAAAATTGGTTCCGGCGCGCGGAGGGAACCTGGGAGGAACCTTCAGCGCTCCAGGAGGCTGAAGTGCGAGAGTCCCGGCGTACTCCGTTCGATCCATCGTGTATTCAAGACGTCGGGCGAGGGACCTTCAGTACCTGGGAGGAACCTTCAGCGCTCCAGGAGGCTGAAGTGCGAGAGTCCCGGCGTACTCCGTTCGATCCATCGTGTATTCAAGACGTCGGGCGAGGGACCTTCAGTACCTCGTGGACTGGGAGGGGTACGGTCCGGAGGAGAGATGCTTAGTTCCGGTGGAGGACGTGTTAGTTCCTTCCATGCTGCGAGATTTCCACCGTCTCCATCCGGATCGACCTGCGCCTCGCCCTCCGGGTCCTCCCCGAGGCCGGTGTCGACGCGCTGCTGGAGCCGCATGTCAGGGGGGGGGGTTACTGTCACGACTTCTGCCGAAGTTGAAGCCTCTCCTTGTTCGGGCGGTGCTTGGCGGTCGACGTCACCGGTCTTCTAGCCATCATTGATCTGTTTTTCATTTTCCATTGGTTTTGTCTTGTCTTCCTACACACCTGGTTTCAATCCCATTCATTACCTGTTGTGTATTTAACCCTCTGTTTCCCCTCATGTCTTTGTCAGAGATTGTTTGTTTGTTGTTCAGTTTTGTGTTGTTTGTAATGGTGCGCGACGGGTCCTCGTACCCACTTTGTTTTATTGTTATTAAAACTTCTTATGGCTGCAATCCCGTTAACGGGATCGATATGACAACAGCCAGTGAAAGTGCAGGGCGCCAAATTCAAACAACAGAAATCTCATAATTAAAATTCCTCAAACATACATGTATCTCATACCATTTTAAAGGTAATCTTGTTGTTAATCCCACCAAAGTATCCGATTTCAAATAGGCTTTTCAGCGAAAGCACCACAAACGATTATGTTAGGTCACCACCAACTCAAAGAAAAAAAATTCCAGCCAAAGAGAGGAGTCACAAAAAGCACAAATAGAGAACAAATGATTCACTAACCTTTGATGATCTTCATCAGATGACACTCATAGGACTTCATATTACACAATACATATATGTCTTGTTCGATTAAGTTCTTATTTATATCCAATAACCTCCGTTGACTTTGGCGTCGTGTTCAGAAATGCCTCCAAAATATCCGGAGAAATTGCTGAGTGCCACGTCAAATAACAGAAATCCTCTTCATAAACTTTGATGAAAGATACATGTTTTACATAGAATTAAAGATATACTTGTTCTTAATGCAACCGCTGTGTCAGATTTCAAAAAAGCTTTACGGCAAAACACAATATTCAATAATCTGAAAACAGCGTTCAGCCACAAAAGCAAGCCATACAGTTACCCGCCCAAATTGTGCAGTCAACAAAACTCATAAAAAGCATTATAAATCTTCATTTACCTTTGCTGATCTTCGTCGGAATGCACTCCCAGGACTCCCACTTCCACAAGAAATGTTCGTTTTTTTTGGTAATGTCCATCATTTATGTCCAAATAGCTATTTTTGTCGCGTGTTTGGTATACAAATCCAACATCAGGGAAGCGCGTTCACTAAAACCTGACGAAATGTCCAAAAGTTCCGTAACAGTCCGTAGAAACATGTCAAACGATGTATTGAATCAATCTTTAGAATGTTTTTAACATAAATCTTGAATAACGTTCCAACCGGAGAATTACATTGACTTCAGATGAGCGATGGAACAGAGCTCCCTCTCATGTGAACGCGCATGGTCAAAGAATGGTCACCTCATGGCAGACCTGACTAATTCTCCTCTCATCCGGCCCCCCTTCACAGTAGAGGCATCAGACAAAGTTCTACAGACTGTTGACATCTAGTGGAAGCCGTAGGAAGTGAAAACTCATCCATATCTCGCTGTGATTTCAATGGGAGCTTGGTTGAAAATCTACCAGCCTCAGAATTTCCACTTCCTGTTTGGATTTTTTCTCAGTTTCTTGCCTGCCATATGAGTTCTGTTATTCTCACAGACATAATTCAAACAGTTTTTGAAACTTCAGAGTGTTTTCTATCCAATACTAATAATAATATGCATATATTAGCAACTATGACTGAGGAGCAGGCCGTTTACTCTGGGCACCTCTGTGCACCTTTCATCCAAGCTACTCAATACTGTCCCTGCAGCCATAAGAAGTTAATAGTTTTGGAGTTTTGTTTTATTTATTGTTATTAAACAACTCCATTACATTAAGTTTGATTCTCCTGCGCCTGACTTCCCTGCCACCTATACACACGACTCTGACAATTGTAAATACAACCTATATTTATGTTGATTTACTTTCCCTTTTGTACTTTAAACATTTGTACATCGTTACAACACTGTATATATACATAATATGACATTTAAAATGTCTTTATTCTTTTGGAACTTCTGTGACTGTAATGTTCACTGTTCATTTTTATTGTTGATTTCACTTTTGTTTATTATCTACTTCAGTTGCTTTTGGGAATGTTAACGTATGTTTCCCATGCCAATAAAGCTCTTAAATTGAATTGAATTGAATTGAATTGAATTGAGAGACAGGCCAGACATAATGGTATTCATCGCTGCAGGGATCCACTCTATATTGATTCTCTCACTGAGATTCAGCCATTACATTCTGACTTCATAATTAATGATCCATTTCTACAGTAGAGGTGGAGATCTTTATTGGTAAGGACAGTAGGGGGACTGGGACTGAAAATCTAGGCTGTTTTGCAGAAAATGGTTTATCTGTGACAATGAGGTTGTGACCAAAATGGGCTCTGGTCACAATAAGTGCACTAAAAAGGGAATTGGATGCTAATTTATATTTTTTAAAGTCTCTGAATAATGATAGTTTCTCTGTGATTTGTGTATGTGTGAGCTGTGAGTGTCCTCTTGAAAAACAATAAACAATCAATCAATCAATTAATCCATCCCTCGATCCATCTATCGTTCCATCCATCCACCAACCAATGAATCTATTGAGAATATGTTTTGTGATGCCGGAGAGTGTATCTACTGGCGTGATGCTCGACTGCCTCCCGGAGAGTGTATCTACTGGCGTGATGCTCGACTGCCTCCCGGAGAGTGTATCTACTGGCGTGATGCTCGACTGCCTCCCGGAGAGTGTATCTACTGGCGTGATGCTCGACTGCCTCCCGGAGAGTGTATCTACTGGCGTGATGCTCGACTGCCTCCCTGGTATCTGTTTAGTAACAGTGTTTACTCAATAATTACTTTGATGTGTAAGTTCTTCGCCTGCTTTCCATTAAATGTTTGTTTTTATCTACACACACATACAATCAAAGACTCTCCACTCTTCACCATCCTGGGCAGCACCTAACCCAAACCCTTACCCCTTACCCTAAACTGGTTTCGTATCCTAATCCCTAAACCTTACCCTAAACTGGTTTCGTATCCTAGTCCCTACACCTTACCCTAAACTGATTTCGTATCCTAACCCTTACCCCTTACCCTAATCCGGGTTTGTATCCTAACCCTTACCCTAAACTGGTTTCGTATCCTAATCCCTAAACCTTACCCTAAACTGGTTTCGTATCCTAATCCCTAAACCTTACCCTAAACTGGTTTCGTATCCTAACCCTTACCCTGTACCCTAAACTGGTTTCGTATCCTAACCCTTACCCCTTACCCTAATCTGATTTCGTATCCTAACCCTTACCCCTTACCCTAATCCGGGTTTGTATC